>NC_071287.1:747370-753579 GCF_943735745.2 Anopheles bellator
CCCCCCCCCCGCTGGTGGTGATTTAATTTCGTCGTGTGCGGAGCTTTTATGCTGAAACTGCGGAACACAAACATATTGCGGATCCTTGCGGGCCTATTGCTCTCGGTCGGTGCTGCCCCTAGCTTTCTCCGTCTCTGTGTGTGTCAAGAGAGCGGCACTCGCAGCGGTTTAATCGGTTTTAGTTTCCGTTTCAGTGGGGGCGACGTGTGCCCAGCTGCGACCAAAAAGTTCCTTTTTGGTTCCGTTATTTTTTTTTGCTTCTCTAATTCGGCCTCGAGGCTCTAATAAATTTGCCAACCGGAAGACGTGGTGTGGCCGCCACACCTTCTCAAGATGTAGCGCATCCCCGCACCAATCCGCAGCGCTCCACTTACATGGTTCGTCCTGCTGGTTAAATATTTGTCTAGGATTTTGGCGACGTCGATGAGGCCGAACCGGGGTTTTTGTTTTTGCAGCCTGCCTGGCCCGCAGGCAACGGACGGTACTTCGGTCCTCATGGGAGGGGGTGGCACGAATTGTTTAACTTTAATGACTTGTGCCGGTGTGGGTGTGTGTGAGGCTCGTCCTTACTGCAGCCTTTTTTGGGCGAAAAGTTATTACACCCTACACACACCCTTCAACCGTTTAGTTTCTCGATAGCATTTCGGTGTGGGGTTCGCTGGGTGATCTGCGATGACACCCCCCCGCTCCTCGGGGCCCCTTTTCCCTTGACGCGTGGACTGTTTGCGGAGGATCTAGTTTGCTCTGCCGATTAGCACCGATTGTGTTAGCGTAAGCCTAAGGCGGACACACATTGATGGGTGCGCCGCGGGCTCGAGTGTTGGTTTAGTGTTATAGCAGCCCTCCCCCCCTCCTCCGGGCTGACGGAACTTTGTGGCCACAAAATGGCGCCGATTTCTTCGTCGTCCTGATGGAATCTTCGAACCGTAGCGCTCTGCATCGGCTGGCTATGGGGTGGGGGTGGTGATTAGAAAAGGGCCAAGACATACACAAACACACACGCACGGGGCCCGGAGGCGGCGTGATCGGATCGTGTCCTGCGAGTCCTATCTTAAACGCTCGCCCGTTAAATGGGGTTTGCCCAAACAAGGAAAGCCAAAAGAAATCGGACGAACGAAATGGAGCGCATCCTTTTTTGGGGGCGAGTTCAACAACAATACGTCCATCGCTTCCCCCCAGGGGGGGAGGGCGCACCCAATCCTGGCCGCTTGCCATTTCGTTGATCCTTCTGCCTGTGTGTGTAGTGTAGGCTGTTCGATACAGACACACACCGTGACCGGTGGCTACCGAGGCATACAGGACACGCAATTTAACGAAAGACTTAACATCACCTCCCCCCCCAACCCCCTCGAACCACCCTGTCACCCTGCCAGCCACCCACCGCAACATAATTCGAAAATAAAACCGAAAAGCGGCAAATCGGGAAAATCGAAAGTGAAACAGGAGCAACATGGTCGACTGTTGTGCCGGTGTGTGACCTGTTACTACTCCTCGCAAAAAGTAGCCCCCCGCACACACGGCCCACCCCCCCCAGCAGTCGAATGTGGGTGGGTGGGTGGGTAAAGGGAAAACCTTATTTGCAATTCTTTTTAAATCTTATAACACTTCACCTTTTCGTTTCGGGCTTTTGTGGCTTCTGCCTCTCTGTGGGTGTGGGTGCCCGTGTGTGTGTGTGTGTGTGTGTGGTGAAAGGATACCGCTTGAATGGTGGCCGCCCCCCCCCCGGTCGTCGGTCGGTCGGGACGATTGAATCTCCCATTCAATTGCTTCGCCGCCGCCACCACACTCCACTTTGTGGACGAAGAAGTAGGGTAGACGAGGGACAGAGGGGGGGGGGGGGGGGGGGCAAGGATCGTATTGCATGCCGTCCCATCCGGCGTGGAAAGTACACGGTGGCGGAGCGGCACCGGCGACACGGAGCGATCTAATCCATTACATTCATTCACTTTATTGGAGCCTTGGGGACTCCCCGGGTCGTTATTGATATGGGACCTGCCGGCATCCCCACCACCCCCCTTCCGCCGGGGGTGATTGCGCGGGTGATTTTCCGATTGAAATCCTCCCCAACCCCCAACTCTCCCGCTCTCTCTCTCTCTCTCTCTCCCTCTCTGAAGGATCCGGCGCGCTCTTTGCGATATCGGTTCCAAGGGTTTCACGGGTTCCGGAAGCGAGCGCTGCCGGCCCCCACCTCCCCCCCCGCGGTTGTCGGTCGCATACTTTTCTTTTCCTCACCACCCACCCCCAGCCAGCCCCCCGCCGCCCAGCGTTTCCGGGGCATCGTGCGGGGTTTTCAATCAAAGGACGAAGTGTAAACACATTCACGCTTGGTTTGCTAACGACTGTGTTGGGTGTTCCCGGGTGGCGCGATGCGTCCGATTCCGACTCCGAACGGGGCGTACACCCCCACCCAACTCCCTCCTGCCAATAGTGTACACAGCCGGGATCGGACCGGACGGTGTCCTGGGGTCTCCGCAGGTTCGGCGATCTTTCTGGCCCATCCACACAGGATCCATCACCCATCGAGGCTCTCGCAGGTTTAGTCCTGTGCACTATCGCCGTCGGCGAGTGTCGGTCATCGGAATCGGACACGTGGGTCACGCGGAGAGCACTCCATTCCGCTCCAAAAGGATTCTTTCCGGGGGCCCGGGGATGAAAAATGGCACCGGGATCCAAAAATCCCGAAAAGAAGGTAACCGCGCGACGACTAATCAAAGAACTCACCCGGGGGGTGGGGGGCAGTGGGCGGCAGGGGGCGGTTGGTGGCCCCTTTGGCATGTTGTTGCCAAGTCGTTAAGTGAGCGCGCTTCGGCCGCCCGCCTCGGCACGGCAGGTCAATGACGGAGGGAGCAAAAATCACTTTGCATAGAAATTATGCTGCGCGTCTTCAGCGATCCCTCGCTTACTCCCCTCCCCGCTCCACCCGAGGGAGCTACGCTCAACATGCGCCTCGACTCCACGCTCGACGACCCGCAGGCCCGGGGAACAGCGGGCCCTGGACTGGAAGATTAATGGCCATCGGGGGGGGGGGGCGCGCAATCGGCAGGAGCCGGCCCACTCCTGAAGGGAGCTCGGAGCTCCTGCGAGGGGGTGGGGTCCGCGTGCCCAAGGGTCCCTTTTGTCGATTTGCGTTTTCGTTGTGTGCGCTTGTTTGAAGATGTGTCGCTCGCTTTCTTCGCTTTTCCTCCTCCTCCTCCTCGTCGTCTATTATTGTTACTATTGTTGTTGTTACTATTTTCGCTTTTTTTATAATCCTGCTGGCTAGTGGTGCAGGGGGGTGAGAGGAAGGCCGGGCATGCGGGAATGATAATAAAACCGATGGCGGAATCACTTAAGTGCATTATCATCACCATCGCCCGCCGCCGCCCATCATCATCATTATCGTTCGAAGCGGCGTCATGAATTTGATTAAATTTCGTAGTAGCCCTCAGTCTCGGGACTTGCGGGAGTTGGGGGTGGGGTCCGTGTCCTCGTGTCCTCGTTTCGATCCGGCTGGCCGTCGTTGGCGGCTTTTGGGGTTGGGTTTGAGCGAACGTCCTCATCGGCTAATGCGACGAACCATTTGATCGACGAGCTCGAGTGCTGATTAGAGACCGGACCCATCCCTACATCGATTGGACTAGTCCGACTAGAGTCAGCGAGGACTGATGGACTAGTCAGGACACCTCAAGCTCCTGATTTCCAGGTCGTTTTCTGGTCTAAGCCACAAGGAAGATTTCTGGACCTAGCGAGGCTAGTCCGTCAGTAAGTGGGAACAGATTGGGACCAACCTGTACAGGTTGGTAGCTATTGGACTAGTCGAACTCTTGAACTAGTGTTATTAGAGTTAGTCAGGATACCTTAAGTTCCCGATTTCCCGACCTTTTTTTTATGCTGATGGAAGCGTTATCTAAACCACACGAAAGGTTGCCGGTCTGGACCTATCCCTACATTTCAGGACAGTTCGTCAGTAAGTGCGAACAGATCGGGACCAACCTGTACAGGTCGTAGCTATTGGACTAGTCGAGCTCTTGAACTAGTACGCCTAGAGTCAGCCAGGACTTCTCCAGATCTCCAGATTTCCAGGCCAGGATTTCTGGTCTAAACCATACGAAAAGTTGTAGGACCAGACCCATCGCTACTTCTCTGGACCTGCTTAGTCCGAACAGATCGGAATTATCCTGTAGAAGTCGTACGTGAGGCTCTTGACTCTAGTACGACTAGAGTCAGCCAGAACTTCTGGACTAGAGCCAACCAGGATACCTCCAGATTGACAGGACGATTTCTTAGCAAGATTCGAGAAGTCGTACGTCGAGCTCTTGAACTAGTATTATTAGAGTCAGTCAGGATACCTCAAGTTCCCGATTTCCCGACCTTTTTGTGATGCTGATGGGAGCGTTATCTAAACCACACGATAGGTTGCCGGTCTGGACCTATCCCTACATTTCAGGATAGTTCGTCGGTAAGTGCGAACAGATTGGGACCAACCTGTACAGGTCGCAGCTATTGGACTAGTCGAGCTCTTGAACTAGTACGACTAGAGTCAGCCAGGACTTCTCCAAATCTCCAGATTTCCCGACCAGGATTTCTGGTCTAAACCACACGAAAAGTTGTAGGACCAGATCCATCGTCACTTCTCTGGACCTGCTTAGTCCGAACAGATCGGAATTCTCCTGTAGAAGTCGTACGTGGGGCTCTTGACTCTAGTACGACTAGAGTCAGCCAGAACTTCTGGAGTCAACCAGGATACCTTCAGATTTCCAGGACGATTTCTTAACAAGATTCGAGAAGTCGTACGTCGAGCTCTTGAACTACTACTTGGACTAGAGTCAGCCATGACTGATGGTCTGGAGTCCCGATCCCTCCAGGCTCCAAATTTCCCGGGGCGCGTTCTCTAAACCGAAACGTCGTCTGCTGCTGCTGAGTTGACGTCGTCACGTCAGATAAGCCAGAAAAGGGGGAGAAGCCAAAAAAAATCCCGGTGACCCCGAAAAGTTGTCGTCGAAGTAATTTAACGCCTCCTGGTGACAAAAGCCCTCGCTCTTCGCTTCCTCACTGATGCCACTTAAGATTGCTGTCGCCGGTGCATCAACATAAACACGTACGCGAGCCGTACTCCTTTTCTTACAGGACGCGTGGCCCGTGCTTACCCACCCACCACCCACCACGTCGGGCGAAAGTTTGCGAAGCCCCCCCCCCAACACCCTGACTCCCGGGGCTAGGAAAGTTCTGAGCCGTGTCTGAAATATTTTGCGAAGTTAATTAAATTGAACCGTACGTCCATAAACAAGATGGCGCCGGACGGTGGCGGCTGACGTTTGCGTGGCTCGCAGGAGGCAAGAATGTCGCTCACGTGGGTTGTATAGTAGCTCCCCCCCCCCCCCGCGCCGCCGTGTGTGTCAGTGGATCCCCCAGCCCGGACCAGGACTGGATCGCGGGGCCGAGGTCACCGCGATGTGGGCTGAATAAAAATTAAGCCAAGACAGCACGTGAGCATTTCACCTTCTCCCCCTTCCTCTCTGTCCTGTGTGTGCCGGTGTGTGCATGTGTGCTTTGTGATTTGCTCCTTACGGGAGCGTGCGAGATTTTTTCATCTTCTCGGCGGCACTCCTTCTGTCGAGACGTTTCCCCAGTCAATCCCGTGGCCAGGGCCAGGCCAGGACAGGACAGGCCAGGTAGTGGAGCGGACCGTATGTGCCCGACCGAGAGTGGAGTCCGAGTCCCGGAGTCCTCGGGACTCCGGGCGAGTGGTTGTCGAGTGGTTCGCCGTCGGCACGGAGCGCATAGATTGGATGGCCGACCAGGCGTGCTGACAAAAATAATGAGAAAACTTTTGTCTTTGCACAAACCCGGGTGGGTTGGGCGGTGGGAGGTGGGAACTTGTTTGCTTCATCTCACCCAGTCGCCGATAAGCCGATCGAACCGAAGGATAGTTAGGGTGGCGGTGGCTTATTTGCCCGTGCAACGATTTACATAGCAGTTCGGCAATCAACTCTTCGCGGTGGCCACCGTTACGCTGCTCCTGTGGCCAGGGGCTAGGGGCCCGAATATCCTTGGAACTTAGATGTGATAACAATTTTTACTTCGTTTTTACTTGTTAGTCTATGAGTAATGGGGAAGGTTTGAACTACTTAAAGACATCTAGGACCAAAGAACGATTAACGTCAACATGTCAACAGATCTGCTGATCCTTGCCGTATCTCACAAGATCGTCAGTATTTTAACGAAATTTG
>NC_071287.1:753779-829971 GCF_943735745.2 Anopheles bellator
TGTACCGCGCCGCACACGCTTCACCGACCGGCGCGTTATCGATAGGGTCTTACGTAGGGCTTAACCGTCCATTACTGGTGTGCGCCTCATTTCATCGGCGCGCTCCATTAGGCTTCTGTCCACAGCGGGGGGTCCACAGCGCCCACCCCCCACCTCTCTCCCTCTCCCAGTGAGTCTCCGGAACCGGGGTCGGGATTAGCATCCTGCGGTAAATCCGAACGGCAAACACGAGGGCGGCGGGCGAACAATCCATATCCTGGCCACCCAATAGAGCCCGCCCAGTTGTTGCTAGCTGGCCGTTCGTTGAATGTTCCTTTCCTTTGCTGCTGTGGCCTCTTCGTTCATTTATTCGTTCATGTCCTCAAAAGCCGGCCGGCCAACCGACAAAAGTTATGATATCGGTTTTCAATCGGTTTTCTTCCGAGAATTGCTGAGCCTCCTGCTGACCTGGTCTGGCCTGGCCTGGCCTGGCCTGGCCTGGCCTGCTATTGTTCTGTGCACCGCAATGACTGCCGTGTTGCACTTGACGACGGCAGAGCTCATTTCGGCGGCGGCGTTTTCAAGAACTCTTGGGTCAAATTATTTCCAGCGGCCCCAAACCCTTGGCGATCTCTCCACCCCGACGAGCCACTTCAAAGGCGCTAGATTCGCAGGCGATGGAGAGGGAGACTCCTCCCGGAGGAGCCCCACCGATGTAAGGAAATGAGAGCCTCGGGCCAATGCGGAGGAATGCGAACTCCGGAATGATCCGGTGATGGCTGATTGATGGGAAGCGGCGCGTCGAGGCGTGAAGCGTGATTTGATGGCCGGAAATCGATTACGGGGCGCTGCTGGAATGCGGGCTAGGCGCGTGTGTGTGTCTAGGTTGCCAAGGTGATCGCGAACGGCTCCTAATCTAGGGAGGGCTAGCGATTAAATCGCATCATCGCAACTGGAAGGAAAGGACCCGAAAAGAGGATGGGAAAGAGAGAGAGTTCCTGAGTTTGGGGAGGCCGAAAACGGAAGTGAAACTGGACTTCAGGCTGGTGCGGGTAATGAGAGAACTCGAGCGAGGGACGAGCTTCCTCGATGGCAGCTGGAGCCTCCAAGAGCGTAGGAGCGTTACTTATCCTTTGCCCTTTGGCCTTCCCAACAAACACCCTCCCACCTGCCAACCTAACCTTCAAGCCCAACCGGAGCTCTACGTGGCGGACAATAATCAGGAGCAAAGTGCCCCATTTAGTACTTGTTGTTGCTTCTACCCGTTCCTTCTACCCGCCTTCTTATCGGCGTCGTCGTCGTCTGCCACAAACACGGACCATTCGATAACGGGATAGTAAATGATGAGCAAACGCAACCCGCAAAGGATTTTTTTTTTAACTCAAAATTGGATCTTTATTGTACAGAAATGTTTGATTACATAAGAGTACAGAGATATTCCACAATGGGAGCTTTGCAGCTATTTAATAATTCTAAAGTATCAAAATGATTGAAATGAAAATATTTCGATTAAAATCTATTTAGATTACATGTTATGCCACGTGGCATTGAGTCATTATATCATACTTATAACTAATAACTAATAACTACCAAACATCTTACAACTAGTTAACTTTAAAAACATCAGATAATGAGGTCTTTTATTGTTGGGTGGATAGAATTATTGCATCTATTGATTAAGTCTTCTTTAAATTTGTTAATTTCTAACGATAGTCTATGCGGTGCCAGCGAGGCTTAGGACGAGATTTGTTGGTGTTCTTCAGTGTAAATTGAGGATAATTTTGAGAATTTTATTCAGTCTGATTTGTATGATGATTGGAAGTTAGAACCCGCAAAGGATGCTCGCCGTCGCCGTTGTTGTGGAACCGCGACCTACGACCTCGCATCCTTTGCCACGCAAAAAGATTGCCAGATTGAGAGAGAAAGAGAGGGAGGAAGGGAGAGAGGGAGAGAGAGAAAGAGAGCGCGTGTTCGTGTCGTTTTGTCGCAAGGCTTGTTGAAAAATCAACCACCATTATGCAAGGCACACCGGAGACTTGCAAGAAACACTTTCCATTTCCGGCCCCCATTCCAGGCGTCCTTATGGGCAACGTCGTCACAGTCGTATTTTGCCATCAAATAGTCGCACACAAATCTGGTTTGCGAGAATTCTTCGCACACATTGCTTTGTGCTTTGCTCTGTTTTCCGGAGATTGGAAACGGGATCTCGGGTCTCGGGGCAATCTGGTGTACGTGGAGCTGGAAATGCTTTGATGCGCCGCACACGGGTGGTCCTTCGCGAAAGAGGAATGCTGCTTCTGACTGCCTCATATTTATTGTTCTGTCAAGTATCCAAGGTGGGCCGGCCATCCTCCCGTGTTTAAAATTTTTGGAACTACCAATTGCCTTACTTTTAACAAGATGTGGACCACCACCCTGTAGATGATAAAGTCCTTTCGCTTTACCCACCCCAGACAGGACGCGTCCCCCGCGCAAAGCGTACGGACGGCTGAGCAGCGAGTCCGACGATGCTCAGTCGGTTCCGTCGCCGGTCAAGCTGATCGACCTGGACGATGGGACAAACAGTCCGGCCACGGCAGACCTCGGCACCTACTACGATCGCTGCTGCAGTGATGGTGATGGCGAGGGCAACGGGAACGACAGCTGCTTCGGCTACGACTCCATCTCCAACAACAACAACCGGTGTGAGGACTACAACACCCAGCAACAGCCGCAGTTACAGCTGGCCCACCGTATCATCTCGGTCTCGGTTGTCAACTCGCGAGTCAGCGCGGACCCGTCGAGTAACGTCGCTGCGGATGTCCGGAACCGGAACCACACGGACTCCTGCTCCGTGGAGGAGGCTCTGCCTCGGTTGCAGGCGATGGCTTGCTCCGATGACGACGACTGCGGTAAGTGATGCTCGAGGGAGAACTCCCGGGAGGGCCCACCGTGATTGAAACCTGACTGGTATCGAGTGGTTTCGTTTGCTGTGGTGGATCTCCCCGTGATGTGGTCGGATGCCTGTGCTGCAGCAATATGGGTCACGCACCATGGCGACGTACGGACGAGACACACGGGGGCGTGGACGTGCGCACCTCCCGCTGATTAATTACAATTTTAATAGCAATTCAGCGTTTCCATCCATCCTCCATACCTGAGAGCGAATCATGGTTACCGCTCTCAGCCGGCCGGACGCTCAGCCTCACTCAGGGCAGGAAAGGATGTCGCTTTTTTGCGTGTGTGTGTGTGTGTGTGTGGTTGGGTGCATCAATGGGGCAGCCGGGCTGTCAGCACCATCGCAAACCACGGGACCGGGACCGGGCTTTGATGCTGCTCGGGGTTCGAGATCGTCTCCTAATCGCTCGGAGGACCCCGCTCGGCTAATGCCCAGATAATGGCCCAAGTCACGCGGCCCACGAGCCGATACCATCAGCTAACATTCTCGAGGCCTTCCAACGCACTTCAGGGGGGTGACGCAAACGGGCCGCAGGCAATTATGTTGGGCTGTTATTGTTTGCTCTCTACTAGCCGGGAAAGCGGTTCGCTGGTTGGCGAAGAAGGTAAATGTAAGAAGGCGACCGAAATTTGTTCCCCGAATCATCCGGCATCAACCAGGGAGAGAGAGAGGGGGGGAGAGAGGGGGGAAAAAGGATTACAGCTTGCCGATGATAATGATGATTGTGGGGCGCCCAGCGATGCGCGGCAAGAAGAATATTCATGTTCCATTAATTATTCAATCTCTTTGTAGGGCTCTCCTCTCCAGGGCTCGTCACGCGCTTTTCAATTTGTACGCGAGTGCGTGTGCGTGTGTGTGTGCCCCCGAGCACAGGATCGGATCGAACCCGTCTCCCCCTCCCCACGGTGAAGCACCCTTCAACCTTTTTTGCGCGGATCAATAGGTAGTGAAAATTCTGCGCTCACCACGGACTCCGACCAAAGGCTTCATTGCCGCGTTGCTGAAACATGGACATGTGTTCCTCGCAAATAGGACGATTTCGAGGCGGGGGGTGGGGGGCGAATAAAAGCAAAAATTCGATTCGATTTAAAAACAGCCACCGACAGCCTCTGATATGGGCGTCAATGGCACCCCCATTGAAATTTTATGAATTAGCGCGACGCTTCAGGCGCAGAAGGCAAGGACCTAGATTAGGTTAATAAAAAAAAAACACAACAAACAAAACCAAACAAAAACATCATCCACACGAAAACTATCCTGTGCGCGCTGAGCGAAGGTCAGTAAAAGTCACACGTTCCGACAGGCCGATCCTTTTTGCTGACAGGTGCTCCCCACCCCCCCCTGAAGGAGCAAGGAGCCTTGCTGGAGTGGACGAGGACGCTAACCACATCACTACACACGCTCTATCGCTCTCGTGTCTAATTAGATTCAATCCTTTGCCGGTCGCCCGCTTTCGGCTCACCCCCGTGTGCCTGGATGCTGTGCTACGGCCGTAACAAATCCGCCCCCCCACCATCCAACACCACCCAACACCTCGCCTCCTCGCAGTGATTTGGAAACCGAGGCAGTCGAGGAGACGTGCGTCGTCCTCGTCCGTAGCAGTCGCAGCAGCAACAGCAGCCTACGCACACACGGACGGGGCACACGTTCGGCTCCAATCAAATCAGGATGATGAATTTTCCGCCCCATTTTCGGCCTCATCTCATCAGTGCTCATCCCGCGCGCCGCCACCCCCAGGTCCTTTCGGCTCGGGCCAATTTCAATGCTCGCCAAATTGGTTGCTGCGCCCCACCCCACGGCATTGCGTGGACCGGCCGGACCTTTCGGGGGGGGGTCGGGGACCTTGGACCGGAGGTCCTGGCCTGCCGAACTTTGGCACGCGCACGGACACCGTACGGTGAGCCTTTTCGTGCCGCGTCAAAGGATACCACAAATAGTTTCCCAACGCGACGAACACACAGCGGCTGTCAAAGTTGTAGCGGCTGTAATTATGCTCATCGCATCACCTCTGTTGCTGAGGATTCACCGGGGGTGGGAGGGGGCCCGGAGGGCGCCACAACGTTCTCGATGCTCCACCGGATGCCATTAAACTTTTCGCCACCGCTCTGCGTGTAATGAAGATTGATTAAAAGCAGCAGCCCCAGTGCCAAGAACAGGAAGCACACAACTTGCCGCCACTTCGGGGGCTCGGGAATTCGATAATGAAGTTGACGCGCGGGTGCTTCGAGTGCTCGAGGTCCTCCGGATCTGCATACCTCGGCCTGGGCCCGAGTCCGTTAAATACCGTCGGGCGGCCGGAACCGGATGGTGATGCTCTTCGGTCGGTGCGAACGGGGAAGGAATAGGTCCGGGGCTCAAGTGTCAGCGACAGCGCCCGGAGGGAGTTAAAAGTTTCTCGTTTTAATTTTTCCGCCTCTCCTGGGTCCTGGTCGTGCTGGTCGCGTGGCTGACGGCTCCAGTCAAACTCCATCAGTGAGGATTTGGGGACCGGCCAGCGGTTACGGCTTAGGCGCGATGATGGAAAAGGCCGGACAGCCTAACGCCGCCCGGTAACAAATCCCGCACAGCGTTCTGGCCGAACCGGGCCCGGATGCGGGCGGCTGTATTCTTTTTTGGGTGAAAAGGTTGACAGAGTTGCTGTGGACCAAGGGGTGGTTGGAGTTTGGGTATCAAGAATGTGAGTAACATCATCAAAGAGAAGGATATCGAAAAAAAAAACCTTCCAACAACTGTGGCTCCGGTATCCATCGGAACCCGAGCATTGGCGGTGACGTGAACGATACGCTCACTATGTCCTTTTTAAGTGAGTGCACAATGCGCCTCTGTCCGTTCTGATAATAAAAAAATTAAATAAATAATTAAATAAATAAATAAATAAATAAATAAATAAATAAATAAATAAATAAATAAATAAATAAATAAATAAATACATAAATAAATAAATAAATAAATATTTTAAAAAATAAATAAATAAATAGATAAATAAATAGATAAATAAATTATAAATAAATAAATAAATAAAGTAATAAATTAGTAAATAAATAAAATGAACGGGAACACCGCACTGTTCTCAGTGCCACGGACAGTCTTTAGCAAAAAAGCCCCTTCTTTGCTAGTCACAACGGCCCCAGGCACGTCCGTTTTCCAGGCCGGGGGTTGAAGTGTCGGCACATCAACCCCGTCGCCTCCACGTGTCCACCCCGCGCAAGGATGCGCTCGGTATCGGGTGCACCGCATAACGAAGACGCACGCCGTCAGAAGGACCTGACGCCGCTCAGGACGATGGCAATGAGGTGCACTAATCTGATGAGTGCACTAATCTCATCACAGCGATGCTTGGCGCCCATGAACCCCAACCTCTTCACCACCGCCCCATCGTCACCTCGGCCATGCCCCCCCACCATTCCAACAAGTGCCATCTGGCGCCCGTGGCGTAGCGTTTAAAGCAAAGCATAATCGTCTAATTATTCCGTTCCGGCACCGGAACAATTGCCGATGGCACAGCAGAGCCGCCCGGGGCCCTCATTAAAATTCGCACCGGCATTAAACAACACACAGACACACACATCGTGGGTTACTTATCTCGAGATCTCGAGGCATTACCGAGTCTGTAATCACTCGGCGAGTGGAAGTTTCAAGTCGTAGCGATCGATCAGGCAACGGCCAAATCGAATCTGTCGAGTCCTGTGGCCCCTGTGGTGGGCGAAGGAAGGCAGTAAGAGGTTGGGCAGGATCAACCAATAACTTTCGTTGGCCTGCGTCAGCACGCGCGGAATAATGGACGAGCCTCGCTCGTGTGTGCCGAATGCCGAACCATGTTTTGCTTGGCCAACAATCACCATCCAGCTGGGACCAACATTTATCATTAGGATGGTAGTCCGGGCTGCCCCATAAGGCCTACTAAAAAAAAAGCCAAACCAGAACAGGGTGGTCAATGCAATGTTTTTTTTTATTTGATTCTTCAAAAAAGCAAGACGGCTTAATGTTATCCGAAAGGTTCATTCAGAACATTTTTTTAAATGAAAAACAATTTCGTTAAAATGTCCTTCGCGATACCAATTTTGGAGTACTTTTTTGATTATCTCCGGTCCCATCTCGGCAATAGCGATTTGAATTTGGGTCTCGAGGTTTGGGATCCCCAAAGATAATAGTGCAATATGGTGTCAAATCACACCTTATTAAACTAAATTTATACTAAAGCTCTGTAAGTGATTCGACGATTTTTCAAAACGATATTCTGATTTTTTTACAATTTCAGTTGTTGTGTCTCTTTTTTGATGTCTTTGATATTTATCGCCTTAAAGGCTACTACGACTACGAGGTGAAGAGTCCTTATACAATTTGTACATTCGTTCATAAATCTCCTTTGTTTTTAAACCTTCCAAAAATAAAAATTCAATCGATGGACGATACTTGATTTTTTCCAATGTAAAAAAATAATGGGACACGCCGATACTAAATGGCTTGTAAAAATAAATAAAGCTTCTTGTTCCGAAGATGGAGCGCAACAGATCGATTGAGGCTGACGCTGTATGGCACGTAACGTCGTCCTGTTGAAATCAGATGTCGTCTAAGCTTTCAGCTTCAATTTTCAGTCGAAGAACCAGTCTCGGTAGCGTACGCTGTCAACGATTACGGTGGCTCCTTTTTCGATTTTCGAAGAAGAATTGGGCCGGTGACCGACCGACCAAATCCCAAAAATGCTAGTAGCCGCCAGGAATGTGTGGAACTAAATGCCTCTTTTTTAGCTCGTTTACGTACAACGGACTGCTCAGGGTTGATTCCTTGTTCCTGCGCTGTATTCGGATCGGCACTTTGGGTGTGGAAATGGTTACACTAAAGGTAGTGATGATGATGGCCCACCTATTGCCCACCAAAAGGATGGAGCGGACGAAAATGGTGTTTAATTTTTTCTGTATCATCAACATAACATAGTCTAGGCAAAAGTCTAGGGCACTGGTCGGCACCATTATTTCCTGCTATTCTACCTGCTTCAGCATGTCGATCCAATGGGTGAGGCTCCGTTGGTAGGCCTTAGCTCAGCCAGCGGTATAATCCCGCAAGAAAACTCATTCTCAGCCGTGTGATGTGTGGAATTAATTTCGTATTCGTTTTCCGGTGTCCGGTTTGTAAGTAGTCGAACATGATGAGTGAGCATAACAGATTCCAAGGAATAGGCTCCGATTACGGGCCTTTGTAACGCACAATTTCACACTCTGCGTTGCGTGTCTAATTTTTGCACCACGGAGGACCGCCTAGCACCGAGAGCGAATGTTGTTCGTTTGTTCGAATTGTTTTGGAAGTTTCGATTAACCCTGGTACATCCGGTTAATAAAAACCACCACCGAAGACCTCAGTCCTGTGATCCCCAGTCCTGTCCCGGAGTGCACAGAGTGTGTTTTCAGGCGCTACATTATTGAACGTCCTGGTACACCAGACCTTAAAGGTCGCCATCTGCGTCGGAGCACGATCTCCTGGGTGCCTTATCTTACACACAGGCTGGTTATGTTGCTGACGATAAGCACGCCAGGATTGCTGCCCAGGGAAGCGAACGTCGCCGGCCCCGCATCCTTGCTACGTCGGCAGTCGGGATTTCCAATTGAGTGTACTCATTTCTGTTCACTTCAGTGCAACAGATAGGTCGGCGAAACAGGATGGGAGGTTGTGGCAGTCCCAAAATAAACCTTCGGAAACGGCAAAGGCAACGGTAAGCCAGTGGTCCAAAATTACTTTGGCCGCAGGAACCGGGGGCGGGCGAGCCGCGACAGGCGCTACTTCCTTTGGCGGATATGTGCCGCACACTGATTAACGTATTTTACGCCTGACGGTACCTACCGTATTTTTCCGTGTATAACGCGCACCCATATTTTAAGAGAAAAAAATGGAAAAACAGTTTTTTATCAGACATATTTCAGATATCCAACAAATACCCAATGATAATGATGTACGAGGGGGCGTTCAAAAAGTTCTGACAATTTTGTATTTACGCGGGCTACGTATATCCGATTTTCGATTTTTTGTAGCGTTGTGTTGCTACACATGTTAGGGACTGATGGTAAAAAATTCGGCTATTTTCAGTAATCGGTCAATTTTTGCCACCTTTTTTGCTTGGACAAGATTTTTCTCATCGGTGATGCCGTCTTTATCACCTAAATCGCATCGTAGCGTCGTCATTTCATAGTCTCCTTGGGGTTTCCGGAATGAGAAGAAGGCACAGGGGGCCACATCTAGAGAATACGGTAGCTTTGGCATCATCAGTGTGTTGTTTTGGTCAAAAATTCGAGCAGAAACCACGATGTGTTAGCAAGAGTGCGACAACCAATTTTAGGTTTCCCACAAATCCGGCCGTTTGTGACGGATTGCTTCGGGCGAATTGTGCATAATTTGCAGAAACTACTCGTTATTGACTGTTCTATCCTATCGTTTTTTTCACAAAATTTGATACAAATTCTTTGTGATTTTTCGGAATAAACAAAACATCGCCGATGGGCCAAGACACGCGCACAGTAAAACAGCTGTTAAAAATTTACTAATTACTCAAAATGGCCGAAAATTTCACCATAAGTGAGTGACATAAATAGCAACCTAATACCGAAAAAAATCGAATTGAAAACCGAACATTTGTAACCCGAGTAAATACAAAATTGTCAGAACTTTTTGAACGCACGTCGTATTATTCTAAATATTCCGAAGCAGACTAAAGATAAAATGCGTATTCATTGCAAAAGACATACTAGTAGTTTATATTTCGTAATAATCTTCAAACTCAGATTCACTGCAGTCTGACAAATTGATATTCTCTAATTGCTCTTCAATGTACTCCTCATTGTCACTCTCTGAAGAGTCCTCATAAATTGCGATATCTTCAGATCCATCCATAGCGTTGCTGATGCCACATTTTTTAAATGATTTCACAACAACTTCTGTTTTAACTCCCTGCCATGACTTAATGACGATATTGTATGGATAATTATATTTTCATAATTTATTCAATAATACCATAAAATATGTACCTAAAAGGGCACATTTGTATGCTTGGAGGAGACAAAATGTTTACTACCCTTGTATAACGCGCACCCAGATTTTAGAGCTAAAAAAATTGGGAAAAAAGTGCGCGTTATACACGGAAAAATACGGTATTTTACGGTCTGCCTTTCCTTCCCTAGCGACCGATTGCTTGTCTTTTATGGTGTGACAATTGTAGCATCGAATGTTGGGGACCTGAAGCTCTATGAATGGTGCGGCAAGCTTCGTCAACCACCTGCTGCTGCTAGAGAGAGAGAGAGAGCTAGTGGAGTAGAGCTGCTAGAAAGGGGTCAGGCGAGTGCCACACGTTCGGCGGATTTTGGGGCGGTGCGTCAGTTCCACGCACCGTTGAGCCGGAGATCTGATCCGGCTCAATTCCGTCCAATTTCCTGGCCCCGTGGAGAACCGTTTCCTCCCAGTCCGGTTCCGTTCGCTTGCTGCTGGTCTCCGGCGGTGGAAGTAAGTTCGTGTTTTATGTGCTACATCATCCGTTCTGCTTCGCCACTCTCTACTTCCCAGACGATTCCCTCACCTGTAACGTGTGCGACCAGGCGTTCCACTATCGCCGGCAGCTGGCATCGCACCAGCAGAAGAAGCGGCACTTCGGGTAAGCAAATGCAAATCTTCCGCTCGACTCCTTTCTCGGCGGCTCGTTTGTGTACATCACACATACATTCACCAACACACACTCATGCTAGCAGAGGCAGACGAGCGTTGCAGCATCGAAACAATCCGGGCGATAGATGTTCTGGTAGCCAGCTGATGGAACTTCCTGTTGAAGGCCAGTTCGTCGAAGGTTCGTCGGAACTTCTTTCGCATGCCCAAGCTCAAGGATAGTGGGATCCCAGAAGAAAAACATCGGAACATCGGGGGCATCGAGGAAGAAGAAGGAACCAAACCGGTTGCCAAACCCCCGGATGGCAATTAGATGGCGGATTGCGTGCCCGTGCCCTGCGAAGGAACGGTTGAAAGGCCCAGCTTTAACTCCCGCATCGCCACCGCATCCAACCCCAAAACCTGGTCGAGAATTGTGGACTGTCCTTGCTGCCTCTCGGGTGATCCCACCGCCCGTGGGGCATTAGCATAAACCGCGGGCGTGCTAATGTTGCTAGTTTTCGCCCCATTTTCCTGCGCGGAACCACCCAACAAGTGCCCAATCAAGAGGCGGCCACCGGGCGGTGGCAGTTTTGTCGAAAGATTTTCCAACAGACGCCCCCGCTTTTTTCACTTATGCGCTCCACGCCCCAAACTCCGAAAACCCCGACTCGCCTCGGGTATCACCTTATCACCCTGGACCAGGTAATCAAATTCAACTTCAAAAGAACCCACGGAGACACATTCACAATCCGCAGTAGCCTCGGTCCTCGGTTGCCTAGGCCGCGTTCGTCGTTCAGGATTCGCGCGGTACTTTGCATGCTAATGCACTGTTACCTTTTTTGCCATGGCCGGGCTCTAAAAAACAGGACCTAGTGTAAGGCCAGAGAACGCGAACGGGAAAGAGAGAGAGTGAGAGAGAGGTGGAGGGAACGCTTAAAATCAATTGACTTTAAACGGTTCATCTCACCGTCGGCTTCCGGAGTCGACCCAACGTAACGTGGCCCGGGACCTGACGCACTATGGGGAAAGGGCGGTCATAAGTCAACTTAAAAAACAGAGGTTTCAGTCATATTAGCCTAAAATAGATAAGTCATCCATAGCACATTCGAATTTTCAGTCTTCCATGTTGTGTAGATTCGAAGAATTCATCTGTAAAAGTGATATAAAGTGATGATAGGGCAAACCACGCAAGAAACGCTTCTAGAGAAAATAATTTAAGACACATTCATTCGGGTTACCCTAAAATTTGTTCTCTTCCAATGAGGGTTATAGGCAATGAAAAAACCATAAACTAGTTTTCCTGATGTAGTTTAAGTTTTATTTATCATGGAGGAAAACATTAATCGCGAAATTAATATCGTGATTGATCATGTATTTAACCAAGTAGATAATATCGATTTAAGGTTGGATGTAGAAATGGACTAATAAGTATTCCATCAAACGTTTAAATAATAGTTCATGGGGTGGATACTTCGGATGGTAATTGATTGAAGTAATTAACGGAGGGGGTAAAGCTCCTTGATCATTTCATATCCTTTTTTAAACTCACAAGGCATTCGATTTGTAGCAGAAATTCGATATTTAAGTTTAAAAACCTTAACATAACGAACAAAGCTTATTTAATATACTTGAACACGTGGTATTGCACATAAAAAGTTGAATTTAAGCCTAACACACGCAAATAAAACAAAAACGTTGAAAACAGTCCATAGATTCTTCCTAAAAACAAATATGTCCGCCTTTCCCATACAAATTCCCCACTGTGTGACGGTAGCCCGACCTGGCCAGGCAATGAGCGAAGAAGTCACTCCGTTACCAACTCTAGCCAGGAGGCACAAACGTCGGGCACGTTTCGCATAGCTGGCTATGGTATGCAGGCATCCTCCTGCGGACTCCTGCCGCCGTACAGCAACTCGACGTTTCATCCTGGAGTGATGAGCGCAGCTTGCCTGACACGCTTCAAGTGCCGCGAAGTCCAACTTTACTTCGGTGATTTCCTACTCTTTGCCGGCCCGCGAACAAGGGCCGAGGCTGATTCGAGGCGCCTGACACGGAGGCGAAGAGCGTAACAATGGGGGTACCTGGTACCTGCTAGAAACAACTTCACGATGGTTCGTAACAACATTCGTCCGTGAGGGATCCTTCAAGAGGGAAGATGCGAATGCGTACGAAAGCTGCCAGCCCGCAACGCATCCGGAAGCAACGGGAAATCGGACTTCCTGCCGGGTTGTGTGGGGTAGGTTACGCTATCGGAAAGAGGCCATTACTCCTGTGACGCGCCAAACGTAATCATCAACACCCGCAACTGCGACGACGACAATTTAACCGCCGATGGCCCAGGTACTGTGCGATTCACGGGCGTTGGGTGAACCAGGCCACTGAGTGAGCTTTGAGTATTGCCAGAGGCTCGTTGCTGTGCACCGCAACCTACGTGCGCGCTGATCCTTCCGCTTGCATTAACCTCTTCACTCGATTCATGATGCTACATGCACACAGCTAGGACTACTCGTGATCTCGTTCAATCTAACTCTTTCTCTCTCTCTCTGTATCTCTTCTGTAGGTGCAGCGGTTGCGATAGCCTGTTCCCGTCCCTGATGCTATTGGAGCACCACAAGGAGGAGTTCGAGCACTGGAGCGACTACGAGGACAACGGGCGGCTACCGTGTTGCCGGCGAAATCGGCGCGAAGACGACGACTTTACCGACACCGAAACCGGTACGAGTGATGCGGAAAGTGAAGATCTTGAGCGACTGCTCTAATTCGCACCCATTTCCTGTGCTGGACTGTGTTTCGCCACCAAGCTCAGTGAAGACTGAAGAAAAAGTGAAGAAATAATGAAAGGAGCCACAAATTGGAACTTTGGAATCAATCACTACATAATCTATGGACGTGTGCATGTGTGTAAATGTTCGAAAGCTTAATTTAAAAACAGAAGACAAATATTACTCTACAAAAAAGCTGTAAGAATAACGATACAGAGAGACAGGGCAAGGAACAGAGAGAGAGAAAGAGAGACAGGGAGAAAGACAAAGAGAGAAAAGAAGAAAAAAAGAATACGACATGCGAGAACGGTCATTTTATCTGTTTAGGACATCCAAGGTAGATTCACTAAACACATATTTAGAAGAACTTAAATGGCTGTATATTTATGTATGAACTAGCTGTTCCCGGCACGCGTCGCCATGCTTCATTTCATCCTCATTTCTGGATTATCCGTCGTTTCAGACACACGGGCTTGCCGATCGTCTTCCCTTCCCGCTGGATACACTAGCACCAGCTAAATTTGCCTCAGCTTGCTTGAAAACTATTCGAGTTTTGCTTAACATAACCTAGATTTTGTACGGGAGCACCCCTTTTTAAAGTGTGAAGGGTATTGAAACGATCACCAGAAGATTTACCCTTCCCAAAAATTCCCACCTGCACAATTTGGTTCGAAACCAACTCGAATTACTATACTGAATTTTATGTTACATTTATTTTGGGAGTCTACTCTCCCAGGAGGACGGTCGAACTTTCCTATTCACAATCCGGTCTCACAAAACTACGTTCTGCAAAATTTTACGCGGATTGCTTCAGTAGTTTTGGAGAAAAGGCGGTACAGACAGGAGGACGGACAAACATTCATTTATATATATATATATATATATATATATATATATATAGATTTCAGTGTTCAGTAAAGTATTCTAAGAAAGTCAATCTTCGCCAAAGGATACACATTAAACGAAGTAATATCTAATTGTTGTCCTAAGAAAGCTTAAAATCAAGATAAGTTAGTGGATGATCGTTATTTAAACTGCATTTTATTGATCTTGTTTAATTTATAACCTATCATGTTTATCATTTATTAACTACTATACTCCTTTTAACGAATTTAGTAATGAAATAAATTTATTCAATTTAGGTAGTTGCTGTTTGTGAATTTCAGGATACTGTCGTTCTGGCAGGTTCTTGTCCTTGTTGTGCATCGGTTTATCGCTTGATGCAGAAAGACTTTCGCATGAAACGCTTTGCCGCAAACTTCATACCGGAATGACTATTCGCCGGTGTGAGATCGAATGTGTTTCTTAAGATTGCAATGCGAATTTGCTAGAGCAAAGGGGACACTGAGGTTGGTTTACCGTATGGAATGCTTTGCAGCAGACTTTACAAGGGAATGTGTTAGAAAATATTCTCTAACCAACGACCAATCAAGAAAAGTCTCTTTCGTATTTTCTGTTATAAGCTGTGCTAAGCAGCAACAAAAAATTACTTTTTATTCTCGCCGTTGTCACTTGTTTTTTTGCCCCTTTTTGCTCGTCTCTCACTCGTTTTATATCCTCGAAAAAATCCTCGTTACGAGCGACGCTGAAGCGACGTGGGTCTCGCGAGCGTCCCGAACGTAGCGCGCACGCATGGCGCTCAGTTGGACGATCGATCGGGAGCCGCTTTTCGTCCGTATGAGTCCGAATGTGATTGTTGAGTTGGGATTGCCGTACGAATTTGTCGGGGCAATGAGGATATTGATATCGGTTCTTGTTATGAATTTTCGTGTGGCGGTGCATGTTGTTTGCCGTATGGAATGCTTTGCTGCAGACTTTACAATGCTGAATGCTTTTTTGAAAGCATGGGAAAACTCAATTTTAGAAGGGCATATTACATTTGTCGACCTTTCGTCGGCTGAAAAGTTCCATCCGTCGACAGACTTTCCATATATAGGAAACAATTCCAATTCCAGTTTAACAATTATCATACAATCAGAGCTCTGCTTAATGATTAATAAGATTTTTTAATGCCTTACTAAATACTGAAATAACCCAAGAATTAAAGATTTCGGGGGACTGCTTTGAAGGAGATGAAATGATTTTAGAAGAGTAAAGATATTTTGATTTATAAACAAATTTTAACATTTTTCATAAACAGTAGTTTTTACGCACCATAGTATACAGAAGTAAATTTGAATATTCAAAATAACACCCAAACTCACTCATAGGCAGCGCACATATATTTGTGCAATGAATTTTTGGAAAGCAGGATTATATCGCCCATTCACGTTTTTAGATGTATCAATTAATTTTATTCGTAATATCTCGCTTACTTGCTTACGCTCATGTTAGACACAGTGGCGCTAAACCGTGGTTGTGGCGATGGTGTTTTAAGTTCTTTCTTTCACAGTTTTTTTTCACCTCTACGCATAGTATCATTCGTATAGACTACACGCAATATCGGAACGATTCATGATCGGTTGCTTGCAGTTTAACAGTTTCCCATCCTGCACAAATCTCTCTCTAATTGCAGTAGCCGCTAACTCTTTTGAAACCTACGTGAAGCATAGTGAACCAATGACCGTGGCATTTACCGGCACTACAGATACAATGGAAAAATGCTAAATCTGTTTCTTTTTACTTTACTGCTGCTTCTTCCTTCTTTTATCTGAAGATTACCCATTGAAAACTTATCTGTTGCGGGATAAAAAGTCCGCAGTAAAAGTACTTGCATTAGTTTCGTCGCTTTTTGTATCGTGTCCGAGGAAATGGGCTAATTTAAAACTGATCCTTAGTCTAAACAACTATAAATGATACTAAGGTGTCTGACAGAACCGGCTGGTTGACTGGTATTATCACAAAGACATACACCTTAAATATTTCTACAAAGGACTCGCTTGTCAAGAAAGAGGCCCTTTTTGCCGCGTCGACTTCCTGGAGTTCTGAATGTTGAACACAAAGCGCTGCGAAAAGGTAGAAAAGTTGGCCGGCGGTTAAGATTAAAACTTTGTAAATTGTTTGTATCAGTTTTATAAAAGTAAAAGAACAATTAAGAGTAGTAGCAAGAACATCTTAATCTTTTTTGACATATCCTAATGAATG
Organism: Anopheles bellator; assembly: GCF_943735745.2. Lineage (NCBI taxonomy): Eukaryota > Metazoa > Arthropoda > Insecta > Diptera > Culicidae > Anopheles > Anopheles bellator. The sequence goes on from NC_071287.1 coordinate 770,166, forward strand.
TATGACTATGATAGTACATAAGTTCGCCAATACGGTATGGTTTCATTATGCAGCAGATTTGCTTATGACTTTGCAACACCTATGCACCTCCTTATCCACTTTCTACACATCCGTTTGGCATTTGAACATTATGCGTTTGCGTCTATGCTGCACGACCATTGACTAACGCAGCATATGCAGAAACAAAGAGAATAATGATTGCCTAAGAACAACAGATCGATAGCAAATGTGCAATCGCTCTTGGAACTCTTTCATACCTACAATTTTCGTACCTGCATCTTATCGGCGTACCCGTTTAATCGTACTCATGGGATGATTCTCTTTTACTAATTAAATTTTCACGCTCTTCATCATGTGATTCAACAAACGTTGCAACAGTCATCGCAGCCGACGATGGTTGTGCACGATTCGTCACCTTCCCAATGCTCTCGCTTAAACTGGATTGAGTGAGGCTGTAACATGATTTCAAAAGCATAAGAAACGTATGGCAGAATAGAAAAGATGGGGACTTACATTTCTACCTCTTCGTCATCATCGTCGTCGTCATCGAGTTCTTCGTCTTGGACAGAGAAATAAGGATGTTGAGATACCGGTCGGAACTTGTAACCGGTCAGAACAAAGAACACGTATGTTGCCATCTGTTTGAACATCTCATCCAGCCAAGCGTATTGAAAAGCCACCGTAATCTGTCAAAAGATCAAAAGGAAAACATACGACAGTGGTTGAATGAATTGTTGCACCGTATATGTGTGTAAGTAGCAGTCAAAACTGCAACTCAAAACAAACCTTTAGTAAGATAATAATGATGCGTGTGAAGTAAATGTAGCAAACAATCATGATGTAGAATTGGCGGAACAGTTTGAGCTTGCGCAGATTGATGGCCGCCTTACCATCGGTACCTGCGGCTTCCTGAAGGTGGCGAATAGACCACACGACCGGAAATAGAATCGCTCCACAGCACAACAGATCCACCAGCATTAAGATATCCGTCCAGGTGTTGTATTCCTTATCACCTTCATCGCTTTCTGCGATTATTATTTCAGAAACGTTCGCGAGCACCTGCAGTGGTATAACAATCATAAACAGCTTTTTGTCCTTGTCGGCCAAAATGTGTTTAATGAACGTCCACCCGGTGCCAATGAGAACAATCGTGATTATTAACACCGCACCCTTCAGCCTAAAACCATATGGAACATAAAATGAAAAGAGAGGATTAGGTGTAGCGATTGATCGATACGAGCATAACAATATTCAAGAATATACATACAGGTGTGTGATGTAGTATAAAATAGCCCACGCTTCCACATGTTGGCCTTGTACCTCGATGAAGTGATAATTGATAGCGTGGAACATAAGCGACAGTGATTTTAAAAACACCAGCACGCCCATCAAGTAATGGATCTTGAACAGTGGGTGCTTGCTCTTTCGCAAGATGAACACCCAAAACAGGCCCGAAAGGAAGAACAGCACGGACATCATAAAGTAGAGCGCCGGCAGCGGCATTTCTCCAGCCGAAAGATAATTTCCGCTGTTCTTCTCCTCAATATCTACATCAAAATTAAGCTCATACAATGTGCTGGGAGCGTAGTTCGGGCAGCTGTGAAAGTATAGGTTGTACAGTCCTTCCTCTTGCTTGGTAGCCACGTAAATAGCAAACTGCAAAACACGAAACAAAGTAAGTTTATCAAACAAATACGACCATCAACAGTGCCGCCCGTCTGCCTATGTGCGTACGTTGAAGCTGTAGTACTTAAATACATCGACGTGTTTAACCTCCAGTGGTAATGTCAGTTTGCTGCAAATTATGGCTGCACTTTCACCGTCTGTTTCCCTTCCGGTCGGTGCATCAACGCTACCATCATCGGCAGCGATAGGGTCCTCGAGAATCTCCCGGCGTCGCCGACGCTGCATGTAAACTCGCATCGAGTCACTCATCTTCGCGAACGATTCACGCTTCGAACGTAGCGCAGGCACTCTACTACGATCCTTGTACAAATGTATGTTAAGCCAATCTTTCGAACAGCTTACATTAACCCTGACGAATGGAGAATCGGGAAACAGTACAGCAATCATGCGCAGAAAAATGTAACTGAGCACTACTTACACATTTTGGTTCAAATCCATCTTGAAGAACACGATCGGTCCATTGCTCTGTGCAGTTACCGGTTCGGTAAGGATGCACTTATCCTGGTGCGAATCAAGGTACGGGTTCATCGAGTCGGACATCGTTTTGTCTAGCGACAGTCCAAACTGAAGCATAGAGATGAAACAGAATTATATACACTCGACGGTGCATGGGAAAGTTTCTTACCAAATTGCTTTCTGTTCCATGATCCACTCGAAACTGAGATACTTGAACATCCAGCACACCGCCGGCGTAGAAGCCGAACGTGCTAAGTAGAATGTAGCGCCTGAAGTCATCCTGCGAAAGAGACGAAAAGCAAAACAATCATCATAGCAACTACCTGACGCGTCGGGTGGCCAACGGGTGGTTGTTGTGGGTGGACTTGTCGGAAACATACGTACCCGTACTTCCAGATGATGACGCCTAGCGTGTACGGTTGTAACAAACAGCACGATGGTCAAAACCGATAAAGCTGACAGCTTCCTAGCGGAAGCCCAGCACATTGTAGATATCGCAAAGCTGCCGAAGTTAACCACGAACCGGAGCCAAATAAAGCGATACAAGAAGGTCAGGTTTCGTGTTGGTTTTATATTTTCTTGCTCACCTTCTCGTGATCGGTGCGAAACTGCTAAGCACACAGCACTTTACAAGCACTTTTCAATGAAATACACCCTTGGACCTGCAGCGAAAGCAATGACCAACTATTTTACAATCTTCTCGCCTTCAGAGTTGTCAAACACTATCATAGCCAATACCGATTGCTGCTATTCGTTGCGTGTCTCACAGCGCACACCTTGCTCAGAATCAATGGAGCACATTGACTAAGTAGGACGAGTTCAGTCTATATCGTTTGATGACCGAAATTAAATGTAAACGAAAAAACAACACATCGGAAAACACAGCACAGAGATTTCGCTTTACCTTCGAATATGACTCAAACAGTATGTTGTTGTATGTTAAATTTCGTTTTGCAGCGTCAACAAACGTATCACATATTACGAGCGGTGAACTAGAAAACCATTTCGTTTATACGTCAAGTTGGTTGACGATAATTGCCTGTCTGAACTGTCACTGCGAGGCCAGACGAAGCGCAAATCGGACCGCATAAACGTCACGTAGCGCTTCGTCTGGCCCGGTAGATTGAATTTATGTTTATGAAAAAACACCGGAGCAACCTCAACCGATCATTTGGCGGAGCTTTATTTTGTACAATACTGAGTAGAGTCAGCCGTTAAGGCGTAGCTTCAGTTAACACATCCATTCGTGCCTTTTCTTTCGTACTTGCTGAATCGGATACTGAACTTTGGCTGTAAACGTGTGTTCAGTCAAGTTCTGTGGGAACAAGAAAGGGATTTTGGACCACGGATATTCGAGGCACATTATAGAGATTTGAACGAATAACGAACATCTATTTGTTGATGAACCAAGGTAATTGCTTTTAAAACAAAAAACCGCTGCCTACCGCTTCTTGTTGCGCTAATCTACGAGAAAAAAAAACACTAACAGGTTACTTAAACTTACTAAAATATACTGTCAATCAAACTTACAACATACACCGGCTGTGTACACCGCATCTGGCGAGTGTTCACATTTTGTAGCATACGTCTGCGTCCCTCCGAGTGTCCTGGCACATTCATTCTATCATCATTTATTCAAGAAATTATACGAAATCAACGTCGCATGCGCAGCGGGAGGAATTTTTCCGATTGCAGGAGAAAAAATGAAAGACAATTGACAGAAAAGGATGTGCGACTAGTGTTGTATAGGTACGAACAGTCAGTGATTAAAAATTATCCTTTCGAACCACAAATCCCTAACCCTGTGCATTCCAGTCATGCAGCTACTACATGGCCGCTTCTCCTTAGAATAACCCACAAACCGTGTGTGCTTACTGAAGAAAGTGCAAAAAACCAAAATATCGTGATTCCGAAGGACCCTTGTTGTGACACTTGAAGGAATCGTCATAAAGGATGTATACTATTGCAACGGAGAGAAACAACACGAGCTACAAACTAGGCAGTTGTTATCCAATCTTAAACGAGTAGTTTCGTAAATTAAATATTGATCTGCAAGGATGACGGCCACGAATGGTTTCATCTACGATGGAGTGATGTTCCTGATGCTGGTGTATGGAGCCAACGTATTCATGAATCCTGTACGATGCACTTTCACGAAAAGGCTTGCTATATTTGCTATTGTTTGTTTTATAAGGTAGTATTGCATGGTCTTTGTAATTCAGCGAGTGGGACAATCGTGATTTATAGTACACTGAGGGAAATACTACGTTTGCAGTATACATAGGCTCGTGGACAAGAGTTGCATTATCATGCTTCATACAAACACAGTACAGCTTGTTTGGAGACTTTCAGAGATGTCAGGAGCCATCAAAGAGGGCATAGACGGAACGCTGTGATGACTTTCATTTCCTTATACGAGACACTTGTGAAATTTATTTAGGAAAACTATTAATCTTTATTTCTTGCTGTTAATATTAGTAATACTTGTATGATTGTTATCATTGTTATTGAAATTATTATCATCGTAGTTGTTACTAAGAAGCCGTAGAATATACGAGTACTTCAATTACAGGTGGCAGGGTCATCTTTAACGCTGTGCGAAGGAGGTCAGACATGTCTTCCGCCCAAGGAGTGTTGCACACAGGGGTGCTGTTATTTGTACGTGCCACCAGGAGCACCAAGAGTCCCTGTTGCAACTGCGGACAACGTCCTTAACATATTTTTCTTGAACCACTGGTACTTTTGGTGCTTCGTACTAGCCATTGCTCTGGCGATGCTCTGCGCCTGTTCGCTGTGGAAGAGGCGAAGGCAGCTATGTGGATGGGGCACTTCTGGTCGTCATTCTCAATCCGAAGGCGATTCAGCTGGTTCCTGTTACGCGCCACCACAATACAGCCGTTGCAATTCTTTGCACATTCACGCTCCCCCTCCGTACACAGAGGTACCAGAAGTGAATCGAGCACAACACCAAACCAACAACTAACACGCACTTTTCGATTCCACACACAGGTAGCATCTAAACCAGACCTATATCCGCTTGTGTTTAGCTACGCCGACACCGGGAAAGGCAACGGAGCGAACTATTTAATGGTGCAATACTTTCGAAACTACATCGTGCAACCGGTGGAGTCCATTTCTGGCACCAGTACCGTGGATTCACTGAGTTCCAGCTTTATCTGCACAGCCAACGAAGCCAACACGCTAGTGCCTCCACCGTACTCCCGGGCAGCCAGTCCTGATCTGTCGATCTCGATGCGCCCGATGCCACGTTCCGCATCACAGCAGGTCTACGCGGCGCACGAAAGTTCCGGCAGCAGCCACCTGCCACTCGTTCGAACGAATTGCCAGCGTTTTGGTGAAACGATGTCCGAGAAGCAACGTACGTTGCCCCGGGATCGCACCGGTACAGTCCAAGTCAACAGTAGCTCGAGCTGCAACAACGTGTCACACATGGAGCATAGCATACATAGAGCTGCTCATTGCCGCTACGCTTCCATAGACCTTCTGAACAGCGTGGAAACGAACGCACCCAGCGGGATTGGCGCTTCCCTAGACGCTCCGAACGCGATCGCTTGGTCTTGCACTCGTTTGAAGCAGACGAAACCGATTTCATCATGTCCTGCCTCGCATGCGGACTCTTCCGGAACGAACGACGCACGTGGTGTATCCACTGCGCGTTATGGTAGCTGTCTCGACAATGCCACCGCAAGTTGTACCCAAAACAACATGAAAAGCAATCTGATACAACGAAACAGCATGGTGTGCAAGCTCTGCAGCTCGACAGGAGACATGTCCGGCAGTGCGTCAGAGGACATGCTGGGCCAAGTGCAGAAAAATTGTGTTGCACTGCGCAAAAGCTTGGAAACTTGTTGCAACGGCATGGCGTATAAGCATACCACCATGCAGCAGCGCAAGCAGAAGCACCCGTTACAACCGAAGACTTTGTACAGTTTCTCCGGAAACAGCGCTGACTCTTTTATGAACGTCGACAGCAGAGAGAAGATTGACATCCGTGCAAGACATTCGTGCATCGATTCCAGCACGGGTTCGAATGTTTCTAGTTTGCTTAACATCGACTCACCACATTCACCGCCACGAGCAACAAGTCCAACAACGGCGGAGGTACGTGAGTTGCTGGAGCAGATACGGCAGCTGCACGACGACCGGGAAGAACACGGCCACGCTCAGCAAAACCCTGGAGACGTTCACGGGGCGACAGCACCACCGGCAGAGAACGGTGGCGAGCCGTGCATTAGCGCCCCGCTTAAACCAACCCTCAGACGGCCTTCTTCGCTCATCGGCAGGCGAGGTAAACTGTTCTCTAAGCCCTTGATGCAATGCACACCTACGACGGCATCCGCATCCGCGGGTAACAGCAGCAGAGCCATGTACATGCCGGTGGCGGCGACAGCGAACGCCTCATTGGCTACTAGGTATTCTCTGCGCAGCCCTCTATCCATGTCGACCGTGGCCAGCAACTTCTTGCACCGAGGACGTACTCGCTACAGCTGGTTGTCGAAATCGGCTCCAGCAACACCTGGGACAACGGGACCCGGCAGTATGGTCGACGGGTCACTCGGTGACAATAAACCGCTCTTGCTAAACGAACAGGATGAGGATGGTGAGCACAATGTTTAGACGTAAGATGCCGCGGCACACCAAATGATGGTCAGACTCTTTTATAGCAAGTAATATTGCGGGTTGCATTTAGGTTTAGCAAGATAAACATTACTAAGCTCTAAGTAAGAAAGTGCGGCACAGTGAGGGACAACACAAATGGGGAAAAACCAACAAGCAGAGTGAAGCAGAAAGCAGCAAGTAGAGTAGAGTTTTGTGTATATCCTTGTTCGATCGCTTTACCCCTGTTAACCGTAAGAAACTATAAAGGGAGCTTTACAATGATGTAGAATATTAGATAACCTCTAGTTGGTATCTAGTATGTTTTGCATACTCTAGCATACCTGTAGTATGTTTTACAGCGAATTCAACTTACAGCCCATGTTGCCTTCGAGTTCCACACGACCCTTGAAGTGAAAACAGAGCACCGGTGTGTTATCTATTCATACCACTTTACACGCCATCGGACAAGGAAGAGCTGGGGTTTGGTTCGTTCTTGACAAACAAAAAGTAGTATTTAGCATAGGCTTACCTAAATTTTTAGAGACATTTGAATGCTTTGGGTTTCTATCGGAATTTCTATTCTATTCAATTTCTATTCTTTCTCAAATATCAACCAGAAGTTTGATTGTTCGTCACGTTTGTCCATACTCGCTTACTATTGACCAATGTTTCCTAATCGTTAAAGAACTACTTTTAAAAAAACATGAATTGTACTGTAACTACTAATAAAACGAGGCAATTCAATTAAAAAATGCCAACGTTACAGAATATTGTGCGCTTCAAAAAGTACTTCCCTTTTGTTCTGGAACATACCAAACCTAATTAAAATTAAAACGGAGTCGTTCGTTTAGACGAGCGAGGTTGTCGGTAGATGATCGACGCACTTATTGCCTGCATGGCTCTCATAAAAAATCTCACACCCCTTTAGGGTTTCTGGAATACAAAACGGATGTAATACCAAAATCGAAGAGTATGGTAATTAATAACGAGAAAGAACTAATGTTGTTTCAACGACAATTTTTTTTGTCTTTTTCCGCCTGCCGGTCTTCTTGATCTACCAGTTCGTGGCTGTAAAACTGAGGGATATGAGTTGATCAACAGCTTTTCCGCGTAATTTAAGTCGCTAGCGATTAGTACCATACACGTTAGCGATTCTTGAAGAACGCGAATAGAGTATTTACTTCCTCTGCGCCATAACTTATAACCGTTTTTTACCGCTCCTCCTAGTTTTTGGTAGACCCTTCTAAGTCACTCAGACAGTGCCTGCAAAAAAGGAGCAAAACCAATTTGCCAATATTAAAGTTAATAAAACAATCTGCCTAGAGATTGAATATATCTTTTCCGTCAAACTCTGTATCCGTTTGCATGGTGTACTCAATCGGAACTAGGCAACCAGCCAATAAACGAATGCTTTTGAATCATTTCCCTGCGCCGCATCGTATCGTATGGTGCGTACACGGATGATCTGCGGACAAACCGGGCACTAGCTTTTTCCTGTTGTATCAATAAATTTATTCTGGTACAAAAATACGTTTCATGAGCAACATTACCACTGGAGTGAATGAAAAACGACAATAAAGATAATTGAAAATTAGTTTAAATTTAGTTGTATTAAAGCACATAGAAAGTAAGTAAGTAAGTAAGTAAGTATCAAGCTCTCACAGGTGGACAAGGGACGCGGAACAGCCAGTGTAGGATCCTGAACACGGACGGACGTGCTACAATACAGGTACAGATTTAGATTTAAAATTTAATTCTGTTAAAACGCGATTAAGATATATTGCGATTTCACTGTTAGTGGCTTTGACATTCGCGTCTTGTTCCTCTTTGCCTTTGTTTACCTTTTTGGGCTTGCTGTGTTTGGTAGCGGTACATTGTTTGAGAATTGTAGCGCTTTTTGAAAGAGTCTCGAGTCCCGAAAGGTCCAGAAAACGTGCGGCAAAGGCAACCATTAATGGAATAAAGCTGTACTCCTCATTGAACGTAATATGAAGTAAGATGTGTTATGCTGTAATCGCAAAGTTCATCCGACGACGTTTGGTGCTGGCGATTATTTTTCTACTTTCGCTATCCTATTGCATGATCCATTTGATACGGAAGGTAATGGTTGTATGCTTATTTGGGGCGTGTTTTAATGTAAGAACTGTCGACATGTCTATGACTAAGTGCTTGTGTCTTTATTGTAGAACAACAATCTCAGTCTCAATGCGGACTTCCTTCAAACGCAGCTGTTGCGCCACAAAGCGATCGTGTGGACAAAGATTCAACCAGTACAGCCGCTAATGGGAAACGAAACTGAAGAGCAATCGCAAGTAAGCTGCCGTAACTCTGTGCAGGGCAAATCCCTCCTCGTCGACGACCGAGGGTTCGTTTGTCCCCGCGCAGATCTTTTACAGAACGGCTGCTGCAACGTTGGCGAACAAAAGCGGTTGTTTTCCTGCAAATCTTGCTTGCCCAATCACTGCTGTGCTGTGTACGAATATTGCGTGTCCTGTTGCCTGCATCCTAACAAGGTTGTTTTCAGTGCAATTCCATTTGTCCTGTCTAAGTTTTAACGTTTATTTTAGCGCCCCATTTTGGAAGCAGTGCTAGCCAAAGCCATTGGTCGTCAGGTGGCCCTTTATGCGACCGTTGTTGACCAATTTGAACTGTGTCTGACGAAGTGCCGTACCAACTCGCAATCGGTTCAAAATGAAAATAAATACCGTAATCCGGAGCAGAAACACTGCTATGGTGAGATGAACGAGGCATGGCTGCCTGCGAACGAGAAAAACATCAACAAGGTGTCCGTAGACGACGTCTAGGACACATGTACGCTGAGTGGGATCTTTATGGATAGGAAACAAAGGAAAACTCACAAAGCAAACAAAAGGCAATTACGAAACTGCAGCAAACGCAAGAAAGCAGGTACAAGAAGCTAACACGAAACCTTAAAACATACGAGTTAAGTAATGTAATACAATTAAAGCATATTGTAATAACTTACCCTGCGTGCGTCGTATGAGTTTTGATTGGTTGTCAACGGATGTCAATGTATCCCTTTTGGAATGGTTTTCTTTCTCTGCGTTTATTCCGATTTTCTTCTCGTTCGATAAGAATATTTGGTGTGGTATTGTTTATAACGGTGAATATGAGTAAACAGCAAAGTTAGTATGTCTTTCATAACCCGCCTTGATTTTAGGCAATTTTGCAGCTACCTGTTGCATCCTCAACGATGATCGTCGGTTATTGCTCGGGTTGCAGACGCCACGATAATATGGTATGATGATATTTAACACTACGTAAAGGATATCGTTCGCTCTCTTTCTCCTCCCAGCGAAAATGCTGGGTGTCTAGAAAGGTGTGTAGTGGTGCTGCTTTTTCGGGTGGTTTTCTTGCTACAATTGCCACCCTCGCCATCACGACCACAACTATACGACGACTGTCACACTAACCGTGTCCTTATGTCGCTAGATACTGTACCCAGAGTAAATATGCAATTAAGAAAGGCAATGCGTGAAATAATACAATTGTTTTATTCTGATCAAACTGGGAAAATACTTAAAGCTGTACACGTTGTAATGTCTTCCTGAAGACACTGACAAAAATATAAATAAATAAAATTAACTTATTTATAGAACCCCATCAAGGTAAGTAGAATTAACGAACCTGTCATTTAGCAATCTTAACACACATAATGATGATCCATCATCCACTACGCGGTTGCCATTTTGCTAAAATTGTCCTCAGTTCCTCAATGAAGCTTACTGAACTATCTATTGGAAAAAACAATCATTTGTTGTGGGATTTGAAAAAAAGCTAGAAGCAACGCGATAGGTTCTACGGCGCATGTGCGTATAGTGTCAGGACGAAGCAGTACGGAACGTTCGATACAAGTCCTTTAGATAGAAAGTAGAGTGAAGCATTGCTTTGGCCGCAAGTGCGGAGCGCTCGCCCCTGTGGTGGCAGGCGCTGGAAGATGTGAAACGGCCGAGGTGTGTACAAACGAAATGCTCCATCGCTATTTCAGCCACCGACGGTATTCAGTCTTCGGGGTGACCTGCTATTAACAACTACGTCCTCCGTACTCCGCACAATCATGAACCACACCAACCGTTGATAACCATTGATCCGAAGACTTATTGGTGGTGGTTCACCAAACTCGACGAAACAATCCGCCAGGACGAACCATGATCGTACCGTCCTTACTTCAGCCTGCGTGTGGAGTGAGTGGAGTGTAAAAGTGACCTCCGGAAAGATTCTTGCGTGCTCTTGCGAACAATACTGCACCAAGCCAACTGTGTCCTAACCTCCATGGCCACACGAGGATTTTGTTACCGACGCGGTGCCATCGCCCATCAACCACCTGCTCGGAAGAGCGCCCCATTGTTTGTTAGTTGCAGTGCAAGAGGTAGCCAGACGTGATCTCGTTGTAGACATTGTTTTTGAGGCAAGCACGACTCAGCGGTAGCACTGTTTAGTACTGACCTCAGTGGTTCGGTAACATCCACTAGCCGACCTTCTGTTAAAGTTGCCGCATGCGGTGTGGGATCACATTTTACGTGGATGACTGTCATTGACCAGTCCAGGCGCCAAAATGGAAGTAAAGGTCTCATCCCCCGTAAAGCTAGTAAACGTGGCTTTTGGTTCGGTGTAACACGCCAGCGAATGAATTATTTACATCGGTTCCTACCAAAGCAGATCGCAAGTCAACAGATGTATTCTTCCTTGTTGGCTTTATTAAGCACCACTGTGCAATATCGTATTTAGGAGCCAACAGATGGTGCCTACTATTAAAACAAGCAGATAGGAGTCGGGTTGTATAAAATATCGTAGTTACAGAACTATGTTACATAAGCGAAGGAATTTAGTATGTGTGCCAGCTACATTTCTGTTTGATTATCATTTGATATCTGTTACTAATTGTTGGTGTCTAATTGCAGCCGTAATCGAAGAAGTAGAACAACAGCTACTAAGCGTGTGATAGGAGTGGATAGAAGCCGGTGTTTTATGAGAAAGAAATCCTACAGGAAACACTCAAAAGACTGCGAACCATTTGAGCCGAGCGCATCGAGTGAGGTGCCCAACGTGAAGACGGATAGAATATTTTTTAACGAGTCATGCAGTCCTCACGCAGGAAGTAGAATAGTAAAGTTGGAATACAGAAGTTAAGCCGACCGAACCCGACTAAAATCACACACCAGAAGGAGTGGTCAAATCTTTCAAGAGATCGTCATATCAGAGAGTGATTCGCACGATCAGGATTTGTTTTAAACAGAACGAATTTCAAAAGTAAAAAAAACGGTGTTAGGAGTAACTGCACAGCATTTATATCCAGCGCAAGTTATAGAAGGGTTCGTAAGTTAAGGCAAGCTATACACATCAGCTCGAAAGCAACCGCGGTCATATCAAATTAAATACACAGTTGGACAACTGGCGCGGACATATCAACGCACGATCTCTGTTCGATGTTAATAGCGATCGAAAACTATCAACAACCAAAAGTAATTAACAGAGCTAAAAAGAGTAGTTCGAGGGAATAAGCTAGATTCAATCTATCAAATCCAAAGGAATTTAGAGTCTTTAGGGAGAGCGGATCTAGAATGGACGGTAAAGTTTCATTTGCTGCTTGTGAAGCTAAACTTCACCCCAATCAATCGTGACTTTCAACTAGCAGTCCTGCCCGGCATGGTTTAGACTATAGAGTTAGAACAAAGATGAAGAAGAAACCAACACAACCCATTTCGTACCACAACTGAAATCGATCTCGAGACGCTTTTCACGGGTGTGTGCCGCAAGGTACAGGTATAGAAGAGGCAGGATCTACCACTCTTAACTGGGCAACTTCGTCGGCTCCTGGTAATTAGTTGCGCCGCACTCCCTGATCGTTCCCAAAAACGGCAGGACGAGGGCCGTTAGAAGGTAGCCGAGCTCCCGTATTGCAAACGAAATGAACGTTTTCCGTCAACCATCATCATCCACTGCTCAACGACGACAACACAGCTGCTCAGAATGGTGCCGTTTCAGTTGGAGATATTAGCCCTCGTTGCCGTGCTAGTCGGCTTTACCGTTAACACATACATTGTCGTTATCGTTGCCCTGACGAAGCAGGTGAGTACAGTCGTTAGACCCAATAATTTGGAATTGATTAAATCGTTGTATGGGCGGTCCAACGGCGGACGATGGGTGGTGTCGCCCTATTCATTGAACTGGCAACTTTAGTGTTGCCTCACCTTGGCAACGGGTTGTGCGACGGTTGACTACGTTCGCAGCTTCTGGTTCATATTTCCCCCAAATGGGAAAACTCTTTTCGATGTGCAAGCGATGAAAACCGTTCAAATCTAAATAGAAAAAAAGGGCAAAGATGCTTAGGTGACGAAATGTTTGCCAAGACGAAAACACCTATTTAAACCGTATCCCTCAAGCCCGTATCTAAGAAGGGATCGCCGGAATTGCTGCCTTTCCGTCAAGCATTTTCCAGCGTGACGGTACGGTCTTTGTTGACAAGTGCGTCAAGGATCTGGTCCTTGGTTGGGCCAATACGGCAGTACCGTGGTGTGCTGAGCTTTCGGGAACGTGATTTGATTTCCAAGTATAACTGGAATCCTAATCCATTACACCGGGTACACCCCAGAGAGGCCACTAACGATAGTAATGATCAGAGTTTGAACACGTATTCCTGCCCTGTCGGGGGTAGAATGCAAGCCAATCAACTGACCTGTACGCTCCAGCAGTGCAGTTGCCGAGGAAATCCCGAAAGCTAGTATTCGGTGGTATTAGAAGGCGCTACGCAAACTACGGATCTGGGCCGTTGTATGCCTCTGCCGCGGATATTTCTTCTAGTACGACCAAAGGAAAGCAGACGGATGGCGAGCAATTCATTTGCTAGAAAGTCAATATTCTCAAGGTGTTTCCCAACCTCGTTTCAGCACTTCAAATAAAATGGGATGTTGAATCCTGCGGTAACGAATTAGTGTAGTGTATCGGACAGTGACGGCAAAGCGGCTTCGTTATTTTTATGCCACTCTACCATCATTATTCCCGTCCACGTCCAAAGTTTCGTGGGGAGGGCTCACAATAGCCATCCTCCTCGCCAACGTTGCCGTTGAAATTAGATGTCTAACAGATGGTGTCTTTCTTGGAAGTGTCTCCTACTCGCATTTTTTCAGTTCTGGAAAAGGCAGTTGAAGTATCTCGCAGAAAACGGTGACCAGTCTTGACAGCGGATGAGCAAGTTGCTGAGCCAGGCCCTTTCGGCGGAGTTAGTATACAGTGTGGCATGAGCTTAGACTGAACGTGTTAACGTTTGCCAAAAAAAAACAAATATCGGGTAAAGGAGCAACCTTTAAGGCACACCCCTGGTTTCGTTTCTTCGCGTAGCCAAACGTTTTCCAATAAGCCAGTGGTGTGGAAAACCGTATGTTAATGGCATACACCCAGCTTCTCTCTCGCGCCCTTCCTTGTGCGTCTCGTCAAGCGAAAAGCTAATCCGCCAGAAATAAATAACTTTCTTCAAGTTTGTTTTCGAGCTGAACTACCTTTGCTTATTCGAGGAACGGCGATTCAAGTTCTCATACTCAAACCATGCTGCAGCCCGGTTCGAATGAAAAATCTTGCCCCCTTTTTCCAACTTGCGTCAAATGGCCACGTTCATATTAACTTTCCCAAAAATCAATCGAATAGTGAATGTCAGTACGTCTTTGTCGTGACGCCGTGTGTTCCGACTGTTGGGGATCGATTTAAAGAATTTGGGCAGAAGGCGAAGAAGCGGTTCCAGAAAATATTCACTGAGTGGGGTGTCGCCCTTTGCATACTACATCCTGTTGCCTGTGAGAATTGTTGCCACCCAAAAGTGCACAACAGTGAAGGAGCTGTTCTGCCGGGGTGTTTCGTCTGTGTTCTATTTTTGGGTTCTATCCTTCACACCCTCGCACACCTCGGCAGGAATTTGGTCAAACAATTTGACGCTGCGTCCTTTTCGCATGCTGCGAGACCAGGCGATTGTGATGTTTTAGAATATACTCCAAAACCGCCCACAGCCGGTTGACGGTCATGTGTCAGGCAGCAGCTGCAGCATATTCTACCGCTCGACATGTGCTGTCGGCCGCCATCGAGGTTGATACGAAGCAAGGAAGCATAGTACACGAAGTGCACAGCGATACCGGGCACTTGACCGATTCAAGTGCCGATTCCTCTTTGAAAAGGTTTTTTAAAAAACCGGCTTCTAGCGGCTTGTTGAACTCGAAATAAGAAAACCTTTTCCAGCATTAAAATAAGAGCCCTGAGTGCGACGGAACGGCCTGGCAGCTGACACACCAGCACACCTCTACCCCCACATAGCCGTCGGATGGCAGCGTGGCCCGGGAGATGAATCTGCTGGTGAAAATTTAATGATGCTCGTGTCTGTTTCGCCAAATGCCAAATGGAATAGCGTACAGGGCAAAGAGTTGGGGTCGGTATGCCGCACAGCACACCTGTTGAGCTTGCGTTTACCCGGTTCGAAGCTTCTGGTCAGGCCCCGTTACGTGCAGCACTTTTCAACTGGCAAACTTCTAACTGCGTTCCCGATTTTTTTGGTTAATTTTATTACACCATTCTGTGGTGTGGCATGTCAAAACGGATGTGGGCATCACCGCCAATGTCAACATCAATTTTCATCCCACAGCGCGCCGGCGGTCGGCTAGGATGATCCAAAGTTTGGTCAGCGCTGTTCCCTCTGAACTTGAACCCCCGCTTCCGAAAGAGAAAGGGACTTTGTGGTTCCAGGTAATCGAATTGCAGATGGAGAGGCCAAATGAAATCGAATCAAACACGGATGTAGTTCGGTTTGGGTTACACATTGGGACGTGGCATACCGAAAAAGGATGCGAAGGTGTTATTGCGCCAGGGCAACCCCGTTGCATGGGGATTGATTTTTCATTTCCTCCCGCCACTCTGACAACAAACGGGAAAGAATGACTCTCGATAGGCCGCCACAAGGCCAATGCCAGCCGTGACCTGGCACCGGTTGATGCGAAGTGAGGACACGAAGTTGATTGCGAACCGCCCAACGAGGACGCCGAATCCTCTCCGGTTTCATTATTCCCTCCAGTCGATGGGTTTCCGATTTTTCAACAAGCCAATTATCTAAATTGACAAATCCATCACGTTTGATTGGGCTGCTATGCTATCGAGTGCAGTGCAGAGCAATCACCTCGCCCTCACATCCTAGTATCCCTGCAGACGGCAGGGGGCCCTGCAGCCGGGGCAAAAGCTTTTAAGTTTTCAAACTGAAAACGGCCACCGAAGAAGAAGCTCTTAGCCCGCTCCGTAGGCGGAAAAAGAGATAATGAGGAAACGACACGGTGCAGGAAAAAGGAAAAAGCCAGAAATAAAATGGCCGCACCGTGAAGGATATACACGGGCCCACGGGGGAAACCACGAGTAGCCGTAATTTGCCAGTAAAATCGTTTCCCTAATTGTGTTTGCTCTCCCATTTAAGTTAACTTCCGGCGTGGAATCGACCGTTAATGCATCGACAACGCCTTGCAACGCGGATGCTGCAACCGACGGCTGTCCCATCTCTCCCATCTCTCTCTCTTTCGCTCTCACTATCTCTCTCGGTAGATCTTATCGGATATGCTCCTACTTTGGGCGCATTCGAAAAAATCATTCCAATCACCGTCGATGTCCTTGAAGTAGTAGGAGGTGTGATGGTTAAAATCATACCTGCTTCCGCTTAGTGATGGCTCCTTTTCCACTTCCAGATAACCTTCGCCAGCAAGGTGCTGCTGCTGCACCTGGGGATCGTGAATGCGGTGCTGTGCCTGTTCTACTTCATCTTCTACGCGGTCAGCCTGTTCCAGCTGCTGCTGCCGGGCGAAGCGCGCGACGTAGCCTGCCTGCTGTTCGGGATCTGCTTCAACACGCTCCACTCGATCGCCCTGTGGACGCTGTGTGCGCTTAACTTCGACCGGTACTTCGCTATCGCCACCCCGCTTCACTATGGCACCTTCATCAACACGAAAAAGGTACCCCGACCCCGGACCCGGAGCCGTTAGCTGCACCACACCACAATACACACTCACTCACCCGACATATGTCCTTTGGTCTCTCAACAGCAAGTCCTGGTGACACTGGGTTCCGGCTGGCTCGTGTCCACGCTCTTCAGCCTGCCGCAGGCGTTGCGCATCTCCGCGTACAAGTTCGACGCCGACTACGCCCTGTGCCTGCCGAACCTGCAGACGACCGGATCCCTCATCTACAGCGTCTGCTTCGTCCTATTCACCATCCTGCTGCCGATCGGGCTGATCGTGGGTTGCAACATGAAGGTCAGTAGCATGTAACTGCTTGGCTCACGGGTGGCTGGCTAACCTCCGCGACTGCCGCGGCCCATTCGCAGGTGTTCATGATCGCGCGCTACCAGCGGAATCGGATCGCCTCGGCCATCCTCGAGGTGACGCTGTCCGCCCAGCTCACCATCACCCACCAGCGGAACCCGTTCTTCGTGCAGAGCTCGGGCCCCGGGCCGGCCGCCGGCCCGGGCCAGCCGGCGGCCGCCGGGGTTCCGTTGGCCGACTGCCGAGCCTGCTCGGGCCAGGGAACGGCCTGCAACCCGGCGGCCAACGTGATCCAGCTCGTCGGCTCGGCGATCCTACTCCACTGCCCGTACTACGTTGCGATCCTGTGGAACAGTGCGCTCCCGTTTGCGACGAGCAGCTGGCGGACCCCGGCCCTGCTACTCTACCTGGCCTGCTTCCTGCTGCTCCTGTCGCCGACGGTCAACGCCGTCCTGTACGGTGTCCGCAGCAAGATCGTGCGCCGCTCGTTCCGCAACATCTGGCGCAAGCAGAAGCAGAAGATGGAGATCCACTACGAGATACAGGCGCGCACCCCGTCGACCTGCGGCTCTCGGCGCCCCTCCTTCAGCGGGGCCCAGCTACAACAGCAGCAACAACAGCAACAACAACAACCCCTGCTGCTGGCGTTCGCCGACGGCGGGGCACGCGTCGACGGGGACCCGGCCGGGCCGGACGGGTCCTCCGACCAGGCGATCCTTTCGCCGCTTAGCCGCACCAAGTTCGGGAGCTGCTCGGCCCTCGGCGTAGGGTGCACCTCGCCGCCGCCCATCGTTACGGCGCTGGCCGCCGTGCAGCAGGAGTTCACGGTCGGCCAGGCGACGGCCACGCGGCCCAAGATCACGATCACGAAGATCCTGCCGGATGACGAGCCAGCCGCCCGGGCGCGGCTACTCAGCGACTCGTCCGCCAACTCCTCAGCCGCAGCCGGCGACGCAGGCGACGACTGTGAGCCTTTGGCTTCTCCCACCACCACGAACGCACCGAATCTCCACCATCACCACCACCAGCAGCAGCAGCAGCAAACCGACAATCTTTGCGTCGCGACAAGACAATCAAGTGCCAAGCTGCCAATGCACCCACCGGCGACCGAGCCAAAGCTATCGTTTAAAAAGTTTTCCTCGCTGCAAGAAATTTTGGGTAACGGAACTGACTAAAGGCTCGGTCGACAGGACACAAAGCATACCAGATATAGGCCAATAATATATATATATATATATATACACATAATATAGAGACACCGGAGAAGAAAAAAAAACCGGTACGGCTCAAGAGCTGAAGCACAACACGTAGCAGAGAGAAAGAGAGAGAGAGAGCACAGAAAGCAGATAGCGCGCACAGCGCGGGTCCTAGAGCCACCTAGAGAGTGTGTTTGTTAGGCTGAAGTATTTTTAACGAAGCAGTATGTTGTGCACGTACAAAGTATGTTTGCCTAACCGCGGAAGGGCGCGGTTGTATTATCATACACTACAAGTATGACTGGAGGACCCTGGATAGTCTAGAGTCTGAACTGTTCTGGGCAGCAGCAAATCAGCCCACCCAACAATCATTTTCAAAACAAAACCCCAGCTCTCCCGGGGGCTGCCGGTTGCAGCCGAATCCTTGCAATCCTTGTGAACCTGTAGCGGCGGAAGAAAACAGAAATAAACCGCAAGGCAGAGTTGGTGTTAGTTTAAAATCTGACACGAGTGCGCCGCGACGATGAGCTTGCTTTCCGAAACTCCCGAATCCCGATCAACCCACTGGCCACTGGGCGCCCCCACCGGTCCCTCATACAGACGCGGTGTTAACAACCAGATCAACACACGGCCGACGCACGTGGGCCGGCGGATTGTTAAGCAATCACCTTGGTGCGGTAAAAATAAAAAGCTACCTTCGCGCGCGCGACAACGGGTTGGGGTTGCCCAATGGAACCATCTTCCCCGTTGGCCGTTGGCTGATCGAAATCGTATTTTTTGCTAGCGCAGCGCAGCCAAAAATTCCGTTCCATTATCAGCATAGTTCGGTCACGGGTCGCTGCGGGCCTGCCGCGTAAATTGGCTCTAGCCGAAAAAGCGGAACCGTACGACATGATTATTGCGGCGCAAGTATTTCAGTCTGTTCACATTCGAGTTCACCTCAAACCCGACAATTACCGCCGAAGCCGATCTGCCTTGTGCTGTGCTGAAAGTGCTCCGGTGGCTACCCAAGACCGCACCGATACGTTTTCCGCCCCGAAATTGGAGCAAATGCGAAAACAAGTTCCTGTTACTGCTAACGAGTGTGTGTGGTTAGCAGCGAGATGAGATGCTGTGCCGGCCGAAGAGACGCAGTCGGCGACCTTGCCCTCTGCGCGCTCTGCTATCGCGCGCCGGCCTCGGTACCGCCCAACCGTTGGTTGCGTGCTCCAAACACGGCACGCAACCTTCGCCACCGTTTCCGACCGTCCCGGATCATCGCACTTTCCCCCCAAAAGTGCGCCATGCGTGTGTGTATCTGTGTGTTACAGAAATAGAGCTCATTCGAATCCGATGGCGAGAGAAGGGGACAGAGCCGGCGAAAGAGAGACAGACCGGTGAATGATTAGCGATCAGCAGTCGAACGGGCGGACGGGATCCAGTGCCAGTTACATCCAAGTCTTCCCGACCGCAAGAAGCACCTTCGCGCCCCTGCGCCGCAGTTCCGCAGTTCCGTTCTCTGCCACTCGTGCCGGAAGTCCCCCGTGATCCAGGTCGTGTTCTCTCGCGCTCTCCGACCGGTGAGCGGATCCTGTGAGCTTTGCACCCCTCCAGAGTCCGAGTCCTAGGGTTCCCCCCAGTACAGCGCAGTAGCGCAGTTGTTGCCGTTGGCACCGGTTGTGCGTCGTTGTCCGCATCACATCATGCGCGGGTGCTAACGTTGGCGTGCTGGCCTCTGCCCGGCGTAGTGTATCCGCGTGGAAGCACTGTCCGGCCTGTCGGGGAAAGACGGGGAGAGGGTCTCCCGCGCCATGGCGACCAACTGGTAAAGTATTGGCCTGGTGTCCTGGTGTGTCGTCACACTCTCGAATTTCCGAAACTCTCGAAATCAACAAATCAATAAACGACGACGGTGTGACAGCTCCAGCTTCAAGCATGCTCCATCAACCAACTTGCTCCCTTACTCTCACTTGCTCCCGTCTCGTTTCTCGTTCGATGCAGTCTACTCTGCTCTCTCTCTCCCTCTCGCTCACTCTCGCTCTGTCTCACCGGATTTCCTCGCCACGTGTGTGTGTCCATTTCTTTTCGGGACGGGACTCGCTGTGTACGCTGTTTCACGCCACCTAACCATGGTTCCGTTTTCCATGCTCCCTCCGTGCGTAGCTTTATGCTAGTGCCTTCCATTGCCGTGCCACTGGTTGCGGTACTGGTGCTTCTCTGGTTCGGCTTCCAGCAGCACCGCGACGATCGGCAGCCGGCTCCGACCGTGGCCGTGTTGTCGCCGCCCGATCCTGCCGACACCGACTTCACGATCAAACAGTCGTACTCCACCCTGCACCTGTTCGAGTCGACGGCCGTGTGTAGCGATTCCGATATCTGCAGCCAAATCGGCCGGTAAGTCACTGGAGGACCAGGGGGTCGCCCGTGGTTTTGATCGTGTGTCCGTTCCCCTTTTCAGCGATCTGCTGCGACGAAACGGGTCAGCAGTGGACGCCGCGGTGGGGATGATGTTCTGCGCCGGGCTCACGAACCTGCAGTCGATGGGTCTGGGCGGTGGCTTCGTGATGAACATCTACCAGCGCCAGGACCGGTGCGCGTACACGCTGGACGCCCGGGAGATAGCTGCCGGCGGGGCGAAGGAAGACATGCACCTGTACGATCCGAGCACCACCAACGAGGGCCCCCTGTCGGTGGCGGTTCCGGGCGAGCTGAAGGGGTACTGGGAGGCGCACCGGCGCTTCGGGGCGCTGCCGTGGGCGGAAGTGCTGCAGCCGGCGCAAGCCCTCTGCCGACGTGGCATTCCCATCACCAAGCACATGCACGACTCCCTGACGTTCAACGCGAAAGCGCTGTCCGACGAGCGTATCCGGTAAGCGGCCATTCGACGGCCTGATTTGACTGTAGAAAACGCCGCCGCTGACGCAGCGTGTGTTGTGTGATAGGGACCTCTTCACCGATCCGGCCACCGGCCAGCGGAAGCAGCAGGGTGAGCTGATCCATCCGCGGGCGCTCTGCGACACGCTCGACCACGTAGCGATCGCGGGCGGAGATGCGCTGTACCGGGGCGAATTGGCCGCCCAGTTTGCGGCGGATCTGCGTGACGTGGGTAGCATTCTGACGGCGGAAGATCTCGCTCGCTACAGGTAAGCACCGGTCCGACGAGCAACCGGCCACCGGGGCTGAGCAGAGGCGCCCGTCCGCTAACGTCCGTTCTCACCCTCCGTTCGCGTAGCGTACGGTGGAACGAGTCGCTGCCCATCGACCTCAACGGGGACACGATGTACGTGGTGCCGCCTCCCGCCAGTGGCATCCTCCTGGCGTTGATCATGAACATCCTCAAGGGCTTCGGGTTCCGGGCGAGCGACACTCGCACCGCCGAGTCCGCCATCCGCACGACGCACCGGATCGTGGAGGCATTCAAGTTCGCGTACGGCAAGCGCACGGAGCTCGGCGATCCGGCGTTTACGGACGTGCTGGAGGTGCTGGCAACTACCTGGACGGACCCTGGTCTTCACTCCAATTCACCAAACATCAGCTCTCTGTACTCTAATTGCAGCTCACGCGGAACCTGACCGCACCCGAGTACGCCGAGGCGGTGCGCCGGCGCATCGATGACGATCGAACGCACCACCGGCCGGAGGACTACGATGGTCATTTCTTTACGCCCAACAATGACGGCACGGCCCACATCTCAGTGCTAGGTAAACGACTCCCAATGGCTTACACTCATTAGCATCCGGTGTACACCATAATAATAATAGTACTCTGTCTTTTACGATATAGCACCGTCCGGTGATGCCGTTTCGGCTACGAGTTCCATCAATTTCTAGTAAGCGCTTCCGTGCACGCAGTAGCTCCCACGCAGTTACAGCTCGCCCCGGGGAGTTTCATTACCGTTTCGTTGTTTCTTCGTCTTCGACTTCAGTTTCGGCGCCGGAATAATGGGCCCTCGGACCGGCATCATCCTGAACAGTGGCATGGATGACTTCTCCTCACCAGGGCTGAGCAACTACTTTGGTTTGCCCGGGACAAAGGCGAACTTCATACGCCCGTACAAGCGCGCCCTGTCATCGATGTGTCCTACGATTGTGACTGATCCCTTCCACAACGTAAAGCTGGTCGTGGGTGCTGCCGGTGGTACCAAGATCACCACGGCAGTCGCGTTGGTAGGTTGCCATCGGAGTTGGGCACGATTAGCCAGCTAACCTCACTCACCCCGCATTGCGTCTCATCATCTTTCTGCTCGGCAGACACTGGCACGCGCCCTCTGGTTCGACTACGACATCAAGGAAGCAGTCGATGCTCCACGGTTCCACCACCAGCTCATACCGATGGCAGTCCAGTACGAATACGGAAATCTCGAGGTAGGATCCTACCGTCTCCGGTGCGTACGGCATTGATCGCGATCGCGCGTGATTCCAGGTGATTGTCAAAGGCTGGCAGCAGAAAGGGCACCAGACCATGCGCTACCGAGAGCGTGGCTCGATCGTTTGCGCAATCGCCAAAAACGCGTCGGGCGTGTACGGCAATGCTGACTTTCGGAAGGGGGGCAATGTGGCCGGGTTCTAAAGCACTCGCTACGTGCAATCCTGTAAGCTGTGTCCTTGTTTTCACTCATCATAAGTAACGCGGGATTGTATTCTTTTTTAACGGGATAACTGTACTGGGTAAATAATACTCCTTTGTTGCTCTGTTTACAGTTCCTGAAGAGCGAAAGCTGTCAGCGAAGAGTGAACCAATTCCACACAGTCAACTCGTTCATGATTCGTGTGCTCAACCAATAACCCTGCGAATGATATGGAGAAACGGTCACTGGAAAACCGGTATGGAATATAGTAAGCGGAGGCTGAAGCGCATCGAGAGCTCCGAAAAGTTAACGGAGTCGCTGCTCGACGAGTCGTGCTTAGTTTCTGATGCACTCAAGACCAATGGTGCCAATGTTTTCGTGAGCCTCGTGAAGGCAGGACTAAAATCTCCAAAGAAGCTGAGGCGCTCGATGAGAATCAGTGGTAAACGGAAGAAGCGTTTCGGCTTCGGCAATACGGGTTAACTGTCAGCTATCATTATCAAGTAGTTAAATGGTTCGAGAATGATTCGAAATAAAGAAATTTGGGTTCGTTATGATGTGATGCTAAGTGACGTCGAGCACCCCGTTTTCTTCGGCCTTGTAACAACAATGTAAACCTTATCAATACGGTCCGCTCATCTAAGATTAATAACAATGAAGAACCTGAACAGACTGTTTGCAACAGACCGTAAGTGGGAAGGAAATATGAATACTTTTGTGATAGTCCAACGCATCGGGGTGCATCAAAGACATACGACTCGAAGTCAACGATGAAGCCATGAGTCAATGGTTTGTCTTTTCATCTTAGAACGGAACGGACTAGGCGTGGTGTTAAATATGAACTGTTGAAATCACTCGAAACCAGCACTAACACTGGTGGCGGTGGTTATTTGTCGGCCGATCGCAAATCCGACACCAAAACCGACCAATAAGTTCTTATTTGCTGGTAAGCAACAAAATCGAAAAAAAAACAGAAATAAATATTCAGAAATCAATTTATTTCTCTTCTATTTCTGTTTTCTCGGACCAAAAACACGAATGTTACCACGTTTTACATTTTATTTGTTATATTTTTACTGCCACACGAAGCGCAAACGAAATGGCGTTTTTGCGGTCCGATTTGCGTTTCGTCTGGCCCCACAGATACATTTTCTGTTTTCAATTCAATGGTTGACAAGCTGTAACTGTGGCGACAGACGATGCGTTACTGGGGGGCTACATCAAGCATAACGTAATGATTTGGACATTAACGATTAATGCCAAACTGCTGCGGCGCTGTCAAAACGTTTACGGGTCGGCCGAAACCCCGAGCGTAAATACTTTTTGCATACACATGCTGACAAACAGAGGATAATTTAAGTTCTTATTTGCCGGTATAGCAACAAAATAAAAAAAAAAACAACAGAAAATAATATTCAGAAATCAATTTATTTCTCTTCTATTTCTATTTTCTCGGATCAAAAACACGAACGTAAACACGTTTCACATTTCGTTTTTACATTTTTGCTGCCACACGAAGCGTAAACAGTTTGACATTAATAATTAATTTTACGCCAGTTTTCACGCTTCGTGTAGCGCCACAGTAACGCAATGCGAACATCGAACCCACTATACCGTCAATATGTCAACATAGTCCAAAACTGATTTGTACCAGCAGCAGCCAAAGAAGAAAGCAACCGGCGAGTTTTCGAATTGTGCGCGCGACAAATAGGTGTTTATTCATAGTAGAACAATGATTGCAGGATTTCCAGAGAATAAGTTATGCCAAGAACTCGGAGAGGGTGGATTTGCCAAAGTTTACAAGATGAAAGATACGGTGAATGGAATATGAATGTTTTGAGATTAGTGCTAATTTGGACCAACTTAACTATGCTTTTTTGTGTGTGCTTTCAGCTCGGTAATGTGTGTGCTATCAAACAAATGTGCAGAAAAAAGGTGAAGAAAGAAAATTTTGATCGTGAGGTGGAAGTTATGAAAAATTTGCGACACGCAAATATTGTAGAAATAATTGAAGCTGTATGCACTGAAGATGCATACAGCATCAAAATGGAATTCTGCGATTCCAACAATCTGTGGAAATGTTTGTGTTTGGAAACAGGCAACAAACTGCAAGAAGCTGTCTGCCAAACAGTTTTCAGCCAGATAGCAAACGGTGTCACGTACATGAACAGCCGCCGAATTACGCACTTCGATTTAAAGCCGGAGAATATTCTTGCACACAACAATAGCACAAATGGTCGCGTTACAACAACTACAAAAATAAAAATAGCTGATTTTGGAATGGCGGAGCAGCACCCACTAAGTCGAAACCGACGTAAAGGGACCCTTTCATACATGGCTCCCGAGATGTATTTGGAAAACGATTATGGAGATACCGTCGATCTGTGGAGCCTTGGGACAACTTTCTTCGAGTGCATTTTTGGCAAGCACCCGGCTTGCAAACTCGATCGATTCGTTGAAACAGCGTTACTTGAAAAATGGCATCGCAAGCAGCAAAGCAAATCGTACTTTCCGGAAGACCACGACGTATCAGAAGTTTGTGTAAATCTGCTAAGAGGCCTGCTAGAGCCAATTCCGGCAATGCGCATTCCCTTTGTAAGGCTTAAGGAACATTCGTTTTTTACCCGTCAGTAAGTACAGAACTAGGAGAATCAGATAATATCAAAATAGTAGATAAGCAATTTGGAGGAATTGAGATCGGATCAGATCAGAGATCGGATGTTCGATCAGTGACCATTACTTATGACTAATTTATAAAAAAATTCAAAATTCTAAATAATAAAAAATCACAAATATAAGGCTGGGGAAAAAGCAATCCATTATTTATGGGTGAAATTGAAAACTATATTTATCAGGTTTCCACTGGTTCGATTTGCGTTTTGTTGGAAAATTTGATGCCTTTTAGAAAATAAAGGCTCTTTTGTAGAAGGTTTAGTCGTTATTGACGAAAATCTCAAGCAATCCTTTTTCACAATCCTTTTTTGATCGCAGTTTTTCATCACTCAGGAAATTTTGTAAAGCGCGAAAAAGGTGTCAACCATCTAGTGCAAGGTCCAGGCTATGCATTGTATTAAAACTTCCCAAACAAACTCCCGGACTTTCTGGCGAGTCGCTAAAGACGTGCGTAACATTTCGTTGTCCTGGTGGAACACAAAGCCTCTTCCGTTGGCCGATTCTGGTCGTTTCTGGTCAATTGCTAGCTTCGAACGATTCAGTAATTGACAGTAAAAATCTGAATTTAGTGTTTGGCTACACGGAAGCAACTCATAATAAACGGTTCCTTTCAAGTCCACCATACACCCAGTAAAACCTTACTGGCCGTTAGTTCTGGGTTGGCCACCGGTTAAGCTGCTTTACCACGTGTTGCAAATGCAACCCAGCGGTTCCCGATCGATCGGTTCATAGTCGAGCCGCCGAGAGGATGCTCATGAGACCCACGCCGCAGACCCACGAGTGGTCGCTCCGGCCGAGGATCCGGACGAGATAAGAAGGAAACCGAGAACCGAGAACCGAGATTCGAGAACCGATAACCGATAACCGAGAACCGATAACCGATAACCGAGTGAAAGCCCACGGAGAACAAACGAATTTTTTAACCCCTTCCGCACCACAGCGGGGTTATCGAACCAAACCACATTTTCCGTTAGTTACGATTGCAAAACCACGCTTAGACCACGATCATTTTCACACAGTATTGTCGTATGAATCCCATTCCTCGTCCCCAGTACCCATCCGTTAAGGAAATGGTTTGATTTCATTCCGTTTGGCCAAAACTGTGCAGATGGTATTTCAAGCCATTACGTTGTTTGGTGTAAATAGGGTGGCGCCCAAACATCGAGCTTCTTTGTGAATCCAGCTTTGCGCAAATGGCTTTAAGCTGTTCGATGATTGATCTTTAGCTTCTGGCCGATGCTCTGATTACTAACATGTCGATGAACTTTGCTTATTTCTGTGCTTTTATCGACATTTTCGATGACGTGTCTGCGTAGGCATTAACATCGAAAATAACTGAAATGGGTCGACGGAACCAAAATTGCACATAACTAGCTGTTAGAGTATCGGCAGCATAAACAACATGCAAAATTTGAGCAGCCTAGCTTGAATTTTGGCCTTTTCCAAAGAATAACCGTAAAATGTACCCAATTTTCTCATTGATGACTTCCGTTGTTTACCCCCTGCAATAAACAGTGAAAGCATGTTTTGAAGTATAAACTATCAGCTTTAAAACAAGCCTAACCTCTAAACTGTACGATCGGCACTTCACGAGATATCGATAACTAAAGTCATCTACCAAGAATATAATGGATTACTTTTTCCCCAGCCTTATATATTGAGTAAAAATTATAAATTAACCAAAAATTATGTTCGTTTTGTTGTATCCGTAATTTTGTTGAGGATATTATGATTCATTCTTGTAAAAAACCACCGGCTTGCTGGGTGAGAATCAAAGCTTGACGTTGTATTGATGGCGTTATGTTGCCGTTACCGGGGGTTCGAAGTTCCATCGTTTCTATTATAAATGATTTTCTTTATAGACAGTTCTGTAAGCGGTAGAGAATAGCTAACGTCATACGTAACAGACGCGATTTTTCCCCCCTTAATTGATCAGGTTGAAGGGAGAACGGCACTTTCGCAGTGCAGTGAAAGATTTTCAGCCAACTATCAACATGTCGCTCGTTTCCCATATTTTTCGTCGAGCGATCTCGCAATCAACTGTTCGTCATGCACAAGTAGGTGGCCCATCCGCGGTTTCCGGCCATGAAGGTAAGGTCCCTGGCCCTAAGCAGCAGTTGGTCAGGGAGGTTACTTTTTCTGTTTGACGTGCTTACATAATAGCATATGAAGCACAAAAACACCAAGTTGCAACGCCTTGTAACCGTAGTTTGGTCCATATTTGGATGATTTCTTTCAGCCGGTGGCTATAAGGTTTGGAAGAAGCTGTCCTTTTTCGTTGCCATGCCCGCGGTCGGTTTGTGCATGCTGAACGCTTACCTGAAGCACCAGGAAGAG
The DNA here is from genome assembly GCF_943735745.2 of Anopheles bellator. Classification (NCBI taxonomy): domain Eukaryota; kingdom Metazoa; phylum Arthropoda; class Insecta; order Diptera; family Culicidae; genus Anopheles; species Anopheles bellator. The sequence continues at coordinate 797,978 of NC_071287.1, forward strand.
CACGACCACCCACGACCGGAGTTCATCAAGTACGAGCATCTGCGCATCCGCAACAAGCGGTTCCCGTGGGGAGAAGGCAACAAGAGCCTCTTCCACAACCCGCATGCCAACGCGCTGCCGGACGGATACGAGCATTAAACCCCGTGATGCTGTGCCGAAAACCGGGCCTGCGAACCCGGGAGAAGGTCCAGAGGAACGTCAGCCCTATATGCTGAGACTCGTCAATCTGTAGTGTCAATCTTAATAAATTCACGTTCGCGTGAGTTTGCTCGTGGTAAGCGATAATCTATGATTGTTCGGCTAAATATCCGAAAGATGGCTTCTTCTGGGAAGCGTTTGACTCACTTACGTAATTATATGTGCAGCAGCTGAATAAGGAATAATTTTATGTTAATCATCCTGCTGCTATAACCGCCGATCGGTTCTGACCTTCAATAGAGGCTCCCTCTGTGCGAACCTTTTCACTTCAGAAACGGAAATTATTAAATTTACCCAACCCAACAGCACTGGGAACTGTGGGAGGAACGGACAAAAAATCGAAGATACCTTCGAATTTACTTCCACTCAGACGGCGTAAACTTAAGATATTTTATTTAAAGTATATCTACCGTAGTGGCTACTTACAGCTTGGTGAAAACGATAAGCATTATCATAATCATAATCATCACCGCCAAAAAGGATATGCAGTGCATTTTGTGGTTCTTTCGCTGGAATGCTTCCGTTTTCTGCAGCTGGCGTAGCCCATCATTAACTCGAACTTGAGCCGACTCAATGTTGTAATCGATCCGATCGAGCACCGTTCCCTGTTCCTGTATCAACTGCGATATGTCTTTAAAAATAACATTGAGGTCAGTGATGGAGTTTGTCATACGTAGCACCTCGTCCTCGCGGCTTTTCAACATCTTTGTGTTGTCGGCCTGTAGTAGCATTATCTGCTTCTGGTTGATTGTGAGCCCGGTAGCAGGAAGTTGAAAGACATCATCTAAAAGCTGTTGATCGTCCGCGTCTGTTGCATCCGTCTGTAGCTGCAGAAAATTGTCGAACGTTTCGACCGAATTACGTTGTCCAAGGTTCCCCGAGGCAGCCGACGAACTGGCTGCAGTAGAATCATCCACCAAGTGTACTTCGGCCAACTGATCGTCTTGCGCCATGCCGCGGTGCAAGGATTTGTTTGTCTGCAAGTGTCGGTACTGTCCCGTCAAGCCTTGCAGGGCGTAGAGTAAGTGCTTCTGAATGTTTTGCACCATCATCTCTTCGGTGCCTGCATGAATGGGAACAGGTTGAAAAAGGTTGAAAAAGAAAAGAAATGTCGTACAAAATAGGTTGTGGGACGAACAGGTTGAACGTAATGTTCTGTTATCTTACCGTTAACCGTTTTTTGTAATGATCTAACATTGTCGTGGCATGTACAGATCAGCGTTTTAATCTCCACCATGTAAGCTTCCATCTGGAAGAGTGAAGAGTGTCGGTACAGTAATGGCGTTTGGCAATAGGATAAGGCCCCGGCCTACCATGCCGCGATTGTGAGCGCTTTCGTCGCTTAGCACAGCCCGTACTACTGCGGATTGCAGTTTCTTCACTTCGTCCACACGCTCCTGTATTCTGCATATTTGGGAACCATTCAGAGAAACCACAAGAAGCTAATTGCCTACGTCGAGTACTCACTTAAATAGCAGATAGTTTGCCTCATCGTACTTCCCAATCCATCGTGGCTGAAAGCTGGCTCTTCCCGGCGACCCCAGAAGCGTTTCGCTGTCCGAGTTCTGCGGAAAAGAAAGCAAATCGAGCAGAGTAGGACATTTGCACAAGCCTCTTTTTGGCGATCGTGTGAGAGTACATTTTCGTATCCTACGTTTCGACTGTGCGCGGCATTATTTCGCAGCATATGGAAGAGTTCTGTAAGGTTCCGGTGGGACATCGCTGAGCAGAAAATCGCTGATCAAATGTAGTAGAGTGGCACTGCTGTGTTTGTTTTTTTGTTTGTCGTCACTAACTACAAAAAAGAACAATGCAGCTTAACGCACGCTCGACATCTCCGTATATTCTCGACAACAACAACACGAACAACAACGTCACAAACTTTCGACAGCTTGGACAGCGAAACGTCATTGCTTGTGTCACTAATGCCGGGTAACATCGCATCTTTGCAATCCTTAAGAAGCCCATGCAGCCTCAAAAACTGTACTGCCGAGACTTTCTTTAACAAAAATTCAATATAAATTGACTTTCTTGTATCGATTTGCAGAAGCACAAACTGTACAGAAAATTCTGCACGTTGCTGTGAAATATTTCGCCCCTGGAAATATTTCGCTTATGAACGAATATTTGTATGCAGGACACGCAATCGTCTGATTACCAATGATCGCCTTACTGCTGAGGGTAATTTACGTTTACCTGCCCCTAGAAAGTTTTCAAACAATTTCTCTGGCACACGATAATAATCGCAAATTCAATCGCTTGCTTGCTGATTTCATCCTCACCATCCATCTAGCTGCAATGGATGATGAAATGTAGAAACACTCTTACCTTATCAAGCGCGAATGTCGCGCGGAACACGGTTTTAACATGTTGGTTCATTTGTTCATTATGTAGCCACTGGCCACGCTGGTTTTTGATCCTTTTTCGTTCTTTTCCAGTCAAGTGCAGATGGATGATCTACGGACGAGCCAAATATTAGTACAGTTTTCGAAACGTAGACTTGAGCCCACATTCATTATTTTGCCAAATTGCCTCATTTTCTGGGCTACAACACATCTCACATTGTACATTCGCTCATCATGTGCTTGTTGACATCGCCATAGGTGACTCAAATCAAACCCGTCATTTACTAGAGTCCTACAGCTAGTAATCTTTTGCAATGAATGATGCTAACGCTTAGCCGAAACGAAGTAGTGAATAGTAACTAATATTATTATGCTAGTTCCACTGGTGAGATTAAACAAAACCTTTACACGTCCTTGCCGTTATCCGTTATCGTTTTGCGTGACGTGCAATATCACGGTTTTTACGGTCAGTTTGGTGACGCCGGGATGTTTTTTTTTTCTACCGTGTGGAGCAAACAGGACGGAAATTTGCATGATCGCTGCATGAGCGGCGGACAAGGTGAGCTACTGTCTGATTTTTTTGACGCCCACGGTCCACGCTCTCTGTATCGACGAAACAAACGAAAGAACAAACAGCTTAGTAAAACGATTTAAAAGCCACGAAGGTTGCTCTCCTCTTGTGCTAAGTCCACCAATTAGTTCTTGATATAACTTGCACAGTGGCTCCAAATTGATTGGCAAGGGGTCCGCTGTATAAGGATGCGGGGGGTACTGTACTCTGTAGGCGAACAGTGATTGGTCGAACCTAGTTGGGCTCGACCAAAACCGGTTCCTATCAGCTAGCGCAGCGCTCAGCGACGGCGGTCGCCGATGGCAAATCCCATCACGGATCGCCAACACCGCCAACAAATTCTATGTCATGTCGTCATGTAACGTTGTAAGTAGTGCTTAACATTCCCAAACTCCGTAGGCAAAACCGATGTCACCGAAAACTGAGCCACTATGGAGACCCCGCCCGTGGTGGACCCGGAACGTGAACGAAAACAGGGGCAAAACCACACCTCAAAAGCAAGCCTTAGTTTAGGCTTAGGACTTACTTCTTCTAATCACGCGGTACGAAAGTACGGCGGCAGGTTTTCTTCGCAGTTAACGGACGGGCGTCACCGATCACGTGATCCCGATTGGAGTGACGCCATTCGGTCGATCGGCGATTGGAACCGTTTCCAAAACATACTGGACAACAGACGAACGTGCGTGCCTTGGGCCTGTGCCCTTAGCTGGGCCCGCCTGTTCCCGATTGGAGGGTTCCGCGGTTGATCCTAGCCAAATCGTAGCTTGCGTTACGCAAGGCGACTAGGAAACTCATCCTAAGCGCGCTTAATGCGTCTGTTGCTCCCGACGGCTCAATTTGCCGTAGCGCTGACGATGTTCGACTACTTCCTTCCCAGCGCATAAGCAAACAAGCACAACAAAAATAAAACATAAATTCCGCCAACAGGCACCCCCGACACACGCGAGGCACATTATCATTAGAGCGCCTTGCGGGGCAACACAGGCTTAACTTACCAACGTCAGAGAGCGAATCGAGGGCTGAGATAATATAAAGAATGAAGACAAAAAACCCGACCCGGGGAGCTCTCTCGTAGAGTCGACGGGAACGGGAATGGGGAGATGCCCGAAAAAGGGGTGTTCCAAAATTCGCGCGGCACGGTGTGCCGAAGTGCGCCGCCATCGAACCACCATCTTCGGGTCGCCCAGCCCGAACGGAGCACGAGCGGGTCGGAACCAAGACCTTTAAGATACCCCGCGACCACCCAGCCGGCCCGACCAACCGCCCGCCCGCCCGCCGCTCGGGCACTTAATCATTGCGCCTGTCGCGCGTTGCGGTTTCGCGGCTGGAATGAAAACTAAGACGCAATTTCTATCCTCAACGCAGCATTATATAAACGGATAGAAGGTTGTCGCGCCGGTGGTGGTGTGTGATGAGGGCAGGGTGAACGAGAAAAAAGACACCATGACATGAAATGACCTCTGAGGCAGCGGTGGCGGCGGCGGCCCCCTGAAGGCCCAATGAAGTATTTGGCAAATTTCGGTTGTTTGGGCAGCTCCTTCGGATCCTGTACATAAGATGCCCAAGTGCGTCATTGCGTGTGTACTGGTTTGGGGGGGTGGGGCACGTATACACGCGGAGGAGCAAGCGAGCCCCCGCGCGCGCGCTGTATCAAAGTGCCGATGATTGGTTGGCTCCGCGGTCACCGCTCTCATCTCCCAATCTGCCGCGCATTCCGCACACAAGTACATAGACGGTTTATTCTGCCATATGCTTTTCAGCTTCTGCAAGCCAAATTGTGTGCTATTGGGGCCGTAAGTGGAGCTAGGTGGGAGCCGAGCACGCCTTCGCGTGGAACAACAAGGCGGAACTGGGGAATGGAAGCCGCGCGGAGTCCCGCTCCCGATGCGCGTTAGATTAGGGTCTGTCTGGGGAGCAGCGGATCCTGCGAATAAATATTTTACACCAGGAGCAGCAGTAGCAACAGCAGCCCCTTGATAAGACCTGCGGCTGTTGATAAGAGCCTCGGCTTGCATTGTTTCGAAAGGCAGCATCAGCAACATGCACCACAGCTGAATTCTGGATCACCCTTGGAAGGGCGGCGAGGGCACTGAAGGTACTGTGTTCCAAGGACGAACCAGGAGCGGGTTTCAGATCTTGATTAGTTTACGGAAAAGGTGCTCGATGATGCTGCGCCGTCGGTTCAAACCGGTAACGGCCGCCCAGGCGGTGGGGGGGGTGTGTGGGGCTTGTTACTAAGGTTACGATTGTTCCACTTGTCCTTATGCAAAAAAAAAAAAATGTGCCAGGGTGGAACAGAAAAGATGGATCTGGAATGTCAGGATAGTGGCCAAAAACCAAGTCCATGTTGATCAGATCGCGATCAGTTTACGGAAAAATAAGGTGCGCAGTTAACAATTGGCTGTGGAACAAGCCTGTTGTTCACTCGGTTCGCCACGGCACGATACAGCTTGTTGTTATTATGATGTTATGATTAGCGATGCTTCGCTCACATCACCTCATCTGTATGCGTCATTCCTGCCGCCTGCGTCTACTGCGTCAACCCTTCTGTCTCGCTCCCAGCTACGCCAGGAAGCTGCCAAGAAGCAGTCAACACCGTTATAGTACATTTCTCGGAAGGTCGCGAATCACCAATTTCTCTGTCTCTCACTCTCTCTCTCTCTCTACAATATCTATTCCACTAGAACCGTTTTGGGTGCAACTAAGCGGTGACCTCGTTCCAGTCGGTAGCAGCATCCGTCCGTTGTTGCGCCTCACATTGGTGGCAGAAACACTGCACTTCAAGATGGTATTTTTTTTCAATACAAATATTTCCTTTTTTCCGTCGCGTGATAGTATCACAAACAAGCACACAATACGTCTTTTAAATAACAATTTTTTTGGTCATTCGCTGTATTGGGGATTCAGAAGGCAGATGCGGAAAGGGGTTGTGCGTTGTCGTCGTGGAATGTCGCCTTAAAATGCCCTTCTTTCAAGGCCAATTTGAGCCTGGCGGACAAGGAATAGTCACATAGTAGGAGAACATGAAAAAAACCGTCGCACATCTCGTAAAGGACATGCGGTGTCTTGGTTGCTAGGTCACATAGTGGACGATAATTGGGGATGGGACGAACCAACGGGGGAAACGGCCGTTGAAAGGGAAAGCCGCGTTCGGAAAATTCCGAAACGGACCCGCGGTGCCACGTGGTCCGTCCACAGTATGGCTCAGCCGTACCGACACAACCGGAAGTAACAATGGCGCGTTGCGATACACGCTCCCCGAGCCGCGGGTTCTCGCAGACACGCTAGCAACTGGCACGCTTCTAAATGAAACAACAATTCAATTTATCTCAATTATCGAAGACAATGTTGGTTGACGCTGCTTGCGCAACATGCAACGCCTTCGCGGCACTGGGTTGGGGCGTAAACAACAACTCCGATCCTGCCCCGTTGTTTTGTATTGTTGACGCATCTAGGCTTCTTGTGCCTTTGTAGCTGGATGAGGTGTTTATCAATCAGAACAAGAGCGCCATTTTGTGTACTCTCGAGCGTTTGACCCCATCGTTCGAAGGGCGGAAGCCGAACCTGTCTCGGTCACTATGGTTTTTCCTCCGGCGCGGACATCAATCGCCAGTGGAGCGATTATCAAGCGGCGCACACATACCAGCAGCACTGTGTGGTTGCCATGTGCTCAATTATAAATACCGGCGAACGGAGGGAGAGAGCCTGAGGGGACAATGAAGATCTGCCAATAACGGCGCGTAGCCACAGGTCGCCACGCTGGTATGAACGCGAGGGTCACCGAAACCCACTCTTATCGCGGTGACCCCTATACGAGAGAGAGCTAACGCTAAGCTAGCCCTCGGTCTCGGTCGTGCCCGTGCCCGTGCCCTGCATGCCAAAAACCTGGCGAAATCGGCTCGGTCCGGGTCGGGTTAACAACGGACGCGCCGATCGCGAGCCAGCGATCGCGTACTCTTCGGTGCGTGGTGGTGGTCGTCGTCGTAGCCGCCGATAAGTAGTAGTGGTAGCGGCCGCTGTCGTGACGTGCGCGCTCGCGGGTGATACGCGTGTTAACGTGACGGCGGGCGGTACCGGCGGGCAGGACGCGACAGTGACAGGTGGCCGGTGCGCGAGGAGCATACGATCGCGGGCGCGCGCGGCGCTTCGACCGACACTTTTTATTCTCGCGCCCGACACGAGCGCCCGCAGTGTCGATTCACGTCTTCAGCGGTGTACCTCGGCTAAAGCAAGAGACAGCGAAAAGCGCCCAAGTTCGCCCAAGACCGAAAAGCGGGAGAGAAAATAATATATACATATATCTTCCGAGAGATAGTCAGGCTCGCGGAACGCAAAAAGGCGTTACTGGTTTGCTTCGCTACACTCTGCAAGTCGGGTCCGGTTAGTCGGTTGTGCGTAGTGTGAAGGCGAAACAGGCGAATTCTCTCGTCGCCCGGTGCCATTTTAAAAGGTACAGGACCAGATACGGTAAGGCATCGGCTACTGGCGGCGGCGGGGGCGGCAGCGACCCTGGAGCGTGACCGGCGATCAAAAACGAGTCCTATCCGATCAAACGCAGCAGAGAGCCCCTCAACACCACTGAATCTGAACCGCATCACAGCTCGAGCTCGGCGGTTGCGAGGGGGGTTTTGCTTCTTCTAGGGGCCGGCCCCACCATCGCGATCACCGAAGGAAGGCCAACGGCCGGGGGCTGGTAAATGCCTCAAGTGTGTCTCTCGGTGCAAGCCACGAATTTTCGCACTCTCAGCGGGCCGTGTTTTTGTTGATGTAGTGGATCGCGGCCACAGTCAGTCAGTAGTCAGTGTTTGGCGCGCGAGTTTCGCGTGGCGACAAGGGCTGTTGTGGCTCGATGAAAGGGAAAGTGTTCGCGTGTTTACCTGCTGGCGTTCTTCGGTGTGCGACAACGGTGTCCACTGCCCGTCTCGCCAGCAGCAGCAGCAGCTCAGAGAGTAGTTTGTAGGAACGCGAACGAAACGAACGACATACGAAGAGTGCAAAAAAAAGAGATATCGAGAGAGAGAGAGAGAGAGACAGAGTGAAGGAGAGAAAGAGAGGGAGAAGGGAACGGGAAGGACGAAAAGGAGACAGATAAGCGAACATAGAGTGGTGCGGTGTAGGAATTGTACAGTGTTCTATTGTAAACATAAAGCCTCTGCCCGCCGCTGTACGCCGACGCGCCGTTGTGAGCCCCCGATTCCCCCGATTGTGTCGATCATAAGTTTCTCAACAGCATTTCAACCCACCTTCTAGCCTGCCGTCTACAACGCCAACCCCCGGGGTTAGCCAAAATCAAAGGATTCTAGGATTCTCTTCTGCTCCCATCTGCAACAGTCTACAGCTCGCCGCTCCGCCATGGTCCTCCGAAGCAAGGTGAGCAAGCTATTCGGTAAAAAAGAAAAAAACCGTCCTTTTTTGTGGGAATTCTCCGGATGGATTGTGGAGCTGGTAGCATTTTCGCGTTGTCACTCAGTGCGCGCGTTAGCGGAACGGATTTAGCACAGCAGCGAAAAGGCTAGCTTCCTGCCGACCGTGACTGAGTTCAGTCACGTCATCAAGTCTGCCTTGATAGCTGCGACCTGTTTGGCATCATGTTCTGCAGCAAGAGACTAGTGGCTCCTGCTGCGAAGCTTCCTGCGAAAATACACTTCCACCGTTCAGTGGTTCTCCGCCACAACCTGGGCATAATTGTTGAACAATTGGCAAATTGTTCAACTACCGCACAGCCTTGTACGCACACTACTCGTAGTAGGGTTTCGCATATTTAATGATCTCACCGTTTAGGCACAATCAAGTGACAGCAGTTAACCCTCACCCTCAATCAGAGCAGATGATGGTGCGTTACGGGAGCAACATCGGGAAAACGTCAAGCCAAGGACTGTGCTAGAGAAGATTCGGAAAAAGGTCGTTCAATTGCTAACGCCTCCTCCACGGAAGCGCGATGTCCGGAGGAGTATAGCTGGTCTTTGCTATCAGCCGCAGGAAACCTCGCTGGAAGGGGCCTTTTTTTGGTTTTTGCGTTTGACCTCAGTTTCGGCTAGCCGACAGAATTTTCAAATTCACATCAGTCATGCCAGCGATAGCGCAGGCTTACTTGAAAGCACACACATAGGCCCATAGAGCATTTGCAGGATGATAATCAACAGCCTGTGTCAGCAAACATGTCAAAGGAGCACAATATTTCTTGCAACCGTGGCAAAAATACGAACCTGATAAGTCGTTCGTTTTCTTTCGCTTATCGCCCTCCGCGAAAGCACAACATGTGTCGAATACGAACGTGAAGGAAGTTGTGCAAACAAAAAGACCAGCCTGAGCCGTAGGCAGGGCCTGGGAACATGGGAAGAAAAGGGTATGCAGGTGATGATGGTTTGCTATGACAACAGGCAATGAAACTAGAAATGGTCTAGAAAAAAAAGCCACAACATAAAAGATGACTGTTCGACGTCGGTTCTAGAGACGAAAGCAAATTATACAACGAACGGTCTATTGTCAGGGCCACATGAGCGCTATAATGTTATACGTAATAGAGAACATTTTCTAGTTTCTTCTTTTAACTGTGTGCTTTCTTCATGTTTTGAGCATTCGTGCATTCGATCTCTTATCGACTACTATCAATATTCGGCGATAAAAGATACTACTTTTGGGAATTTCCAAATCGACTAGTTGTACAGTGTGCATGGCAGCAGTCTGACCTTCTTTTTTTGAATTGACGAAGTACGCTATGTACTAGAGGGCCTACAGAGAACAGTGTAGGCAACAGTATTCGCGCTATGTTCTTGTATACTTTTCGGCCAGAAACAATAAATAAACGGCACTGATAAATAACAAAAAAAAAACCTAGATAGTCACTTATCTGCGTGACTAGCACGATTTCTTAACAATGTCTGGCGGCACCTGTACGCGCATGGCCCGCCTCACTAGACTGGTCTGTTACGGTTAGTTCCTTAAAGACGGAATCTTTCTTCTAATCTTTTACGATATCTAAAAACGGAGGTAGCAGCAGCATATATGCAGAGAAACTATGATGTTTCCTTTTAACATTGGAATGCAAGATTAGAAACATTGAAACAAGATCAGATATATAAGATCGGATATACATGTAAAAACTATTTCTGTTGATTGTTTTCTTTCCTGTTTTCGATAGCACTTGGTGCGCTTTGTATTCCAGCATCAGCATAAACTGATCCAGCAGCTCCTGCAGAATCAGGTGAGGCTGTGCAGCGGCCATGGTTTCCAGCAGCAGACGGCACTCAAGGTCGAGGAAGAGGACACTTTTCCGAAAATCTCCGATGCGCTCCCGATTGCTGCCCCGTTTCCGATGAAGCTAGAGCACGCCGCTGATGTGGGCGAACAGTTTAAGGTAAGCGACGATTTTGTGGCCCCTGGACAGGTTCTTGGCAAAAATGGCGAAATTACGAGGAAAGCATGACATGTTGCATCTACAACGCAACTGCGCATTGTGTATTGCCGGTCAAATCGGGTTAATCGAATTCAGCCACTTTGAAGAATAACGGCGTACCGCGTACCAAAGAGTGAAGTGTTGGCCGAGTTGCAAATGAGGTGACTTTGTGCTCCGGACTCGGTGAATGCAATGCCTGACCTTGCACCCCTGCGCTCCGCTCGCGGGGAGACGGTAGCAAATTGACGGAGTGTGCCGATCGACTCTAACTTTGTTCCCTTCTGCAGTACACCGACCTGAGCGTGCGCCTTGCGGCACCTCACCAGCTGAATCCGAAACCAGACGTAGATGACCTCGCGTTTGGCAAGTACTTCACCGATCACATGCTGCGGGTACCGTACCACCGTCGCCTGGGCGGCTGGCAAAAGCCGGAGATCACGCCAATGGAGAACCTGAACCTACATCCGGCGGCGAAGGTGTTCCACTATGCGATTGAGGTAGCGAACACGGTTTTTTTTTGTAGAATTTCTCCAGACTAACCTTCACTGTCCGACCGCTAGTTGTTCGAAGGGATGAAAGCGTACCGCGGCTTCGATGGAAAAATTCGTTTCTTCAGACCAGAGATGAATATGGCACGCATGAACGTGACTGCTCACCGATCCGGTCTGCCGACGTTCGACGGCGAGGAACTGATTAAGGCGATGGCCCGGCTTGTGATGATTGACTCCGAGTGGGTACCACACACGGAATCCGCTAGCCTCTACATACGCCCCACTTTGATCGGCATTGAGGTAAGAATGAGCGACCAACCATTGCATGATCTGTCCAAGTAATTCATTCAATCGCCCCCTTGCATTTCGCTAGCCAACGTTGGGGGTAGCTTCGTCCGATTCGGCTCTGCTCTACACCATCCTGTCTCCGGTTGGACCATACTTTAAGCCTGGTGCCAGTGGACTGAAACTATACGCTGATCCAAAATACGCAAGGTCGTGGCCGGGTGGCGTCGGTGATCGGAAAGTTGGGTCAAATTACGGACCAACGATCCATGTGCAAAAAGAGGCACTGCGAAGCGGTTGCCAGCAAGTGTTGTGGTTGTACGGCGACGACCATCAGCTAACCGAAGTGGGTGTGATGAACATTTTTATGCTGTACACGAAGGAGAATGGAGGTAAGATACAGCAAGGCCAGTGGCGGAGATGACCCTTGTTTTACGAATGTTTTCCTTCATATTCAAAGAGCGTGAACTTCTGACACCCCCCTTGGACGGACTGATATTGCCTGGAATTACGCGAGACTCTATCATTCGTTTGTGCCAAGAGTGGGGAGAGTTTTCGGTTAGCGAGCAGAAGTTCACCATGTCTATGGTGAAGAAACTGTCTAAAGAGGGCCGAGTAAGTATTCGAAAAGCGCAATAGTAGCTCTTCCAAGTACATTCCACACGTACATTGGATTTTGTTAATTTGTTGCTCCCATCCCATAGCTTTTGGAACTGTTTGGCGCTGGAACGGCTGCCGTCATCAGTCCGATCGATTGTATCTCATACTTGGGTGAGGATATCTCCATACCGACGCAGAAGCATGACAATCCGCTGTTTGAACGCCTCTACAACACGCTCACCGACATCCAATACGGGAAGCTAGAACACCCGTGGGCGTACGTCATAGATTAAAACGTTGTGTCTTTTCTTCTTTCTCAACATGTTTGCATTTATGCAAGATATGGTGTGGTTGAATTGGTATGTTTTGGTAGATAGAGAGAAAAATACTGCGTTAAACGGATCTAGGAACGGATTTATAGTTGTGGGCCGAAAAGCGAGAGGCAATAGAATATCTATCTACATCAAAATGGGAAAAGAAGGTAATAGAACATCAGTTCACAGTTTCAGAAGTCTGAAGCAATGATCGAATTCAATAAGTAGCTGCACTCAACTTCACTACACTTTCCTACATCCCGTTTTTTTTTTAATTTTTTCTCCAATCTGGCCACTATACACACTTCACTTCGAGCGCACTGCCGTTATCCGTTCTTCTATCGAAACCTCATCCTTAGTCTTACACCCATTCTGTTTATCAGCATTCCCTTTCTTGCCTGTATATACAACATTAGCTATATTATTAGAATAATTTTCTCATGTTTGTGGCCGTTGACATTGAACTAATTTAACATTTATGTAACACACAAAACCAACCAACATCATGCATACCCTTCTGGCTACCGCCAGGAAAAGAATTTGCGTAACAAATAGGAGTTCAAAATTGTCGCGGGTCTAAATGTTTTGTATTTATTGCTGTTGATGCTGTTCTTCGTACCAAGCGGGGATGAGCAAATTCCGCTTCAGTTTGTATTTCCGGTTAACAATGTATGTTAGAATAACAACACGGCAGGCTGTTGTATATATGATGTGATGTATTTTATTGGCAATCATTCAAACACACAGGAAAAGTTGGTTGGTGAAGGAAGGGTAAAATGGAGGAACCTGATGCCATTTCACTAGCAGTAAAAGACTTTTTCTTGCCATTTCACCTACGGTGATGATTTGCGAAAATGACAGACTAGATAGGAATGAGCGACATCGATAATTTTACCTGTTTGTGGTTCATCGTGCATTTACTAGGATTTTAAGGAGTAAGTCATTTTCATGCAAAGAGCATAGCTGACAGATCAGGAGCGTTTGAGGCTTTGATGCAGAGGCATGTAGAGTTGCTGGCTCGTTAAACACGAACGCATTTTGCCAAATGCAATATTCCGGATGAAGGGTGCCGCGAAAACTCGTGGGCGAAAAGTGATACGGCTGGAGCGCTCCGCAATGTGATGTGATTTGAACTGCTAGACAAGGTGAATTGCGTTAAAGTGCCACTCACCCCAACCGTGTTGGTTGTGGGTTTTTTGTTGTGATAGGGTATGTTTCCATTTATTTTCCACTGCATTTTGCTATAATGATGAAACTAAACTTTGTATCTAAACAAGCTTACATTGAAAATGTAAATTTATTTCATTTCATTTATTTTTGTATTTTTAGTAATTTTTTGTTTTAACACAACAATGTTGTCGTACAAATGGAGAAAAAAGTGCATTTCACAACATATTTGTCTCTTTTTGTACATATAGCGAAAAAGAGCTCGCTTTGTTTATGGAGCCAATCCTGATTGTTGGCTTAGGTATACCAGAAAAGGGTTTAATAGTGACTAACGGACGAAGCGACTAGCGGCCTTGCGCACATACCTTTTGTGGCTCCTTGACAAGCGTTAATTTTAGGTTAGTTGATTTGCCTCAAATTTGCTATACAATTCGCGATAGTAGTAGTGCAAACACATGGCAAAATTATACAAATAGAAATAAATAAGGAGAAAGAAAATTTACAACCTATTTTTGTGTGTGTATCATTTGCTGCTAAACAGTCAACAGTATCAATATCTGCTAGCACTTTACTCTAATCGTTGTCGATCACCCTTAAAGAACAGCAAACTCATTTGCTAATAAACATACAGAATTGTACGTAAGTATCGCATGAAGAATGACTCACTGCTTTTGATCTTTTATGTTTGGCTGGAACTGTTCAATCTCAATGTATCCAGCTCTCTTCTAAGCATTTCAGTTCCAAGCTCCGTTCCATTGCTTCCATCAGTCTTTTACAATATTGGTTCAAACGGGTCATCAAAAACAATCGCATAAGGTTATCATAAGCAGCGCAGCCCCTCCAGCGTAATGATCCTTTCTTTACTGCCTACTCTATCCATTCATTCCCTATAGCTTCTCTGTCTTTAATAATAACGACCAAAATTTACTTGATTGATATTGATTGAAAAAAAAAAATTAAAAAACCCGTTGATAGAGCAATCGGTAACGCTCGTCGCTGGCCATGGGTTCATGTACTGATATGACAGAGGTGATTGGAGAGCCACCAACCCCTCCCGTAAAACACACCGTTACAAAAAGTAACAGACACATTAACATTATCTCCGGTGCAGGCCAAGACCGCTCAGTGGTTGTTGACGGATAACAAGAAGAATTTAAAAAATCAGCAAAATACTGTATAACCGTACTTCGACACCTAATATATGACATCAAGCACCAGTAAATTGGGATGCCGATTCACGTATATTAGCTAAATAACGTACATTACTTTTTGAGGTCTGTGTCCACTAGTCTTCTAGTTTTAACGCTCCTCATGGAAAGGGTAAGCAAAACAACGGCTGGACAAAGCAGAGCGGGAAAGCTGATAAGCGCTGAGAAAGGCAGAGCAGGATAAGGGTAGTTCGAAAGAGAGGGATATACTATAAAAGCAGCGATCTTTCTGTCATTGCGATGTTTTTGTGGTTTGTTTACCGTGCGGCACACTTCATCTCTCATTGACAGGTCTAGTTGGTTTCGTATTTAGCCGCGAAAGTAGGGTTATTATCACCGACGTTTCTGTCCCCGATCCCGATTCGACGAGCCGGTTTTTCCTTTGTAGGTGTGCCTCTTTGCATGGAGTTTCAACTTTCTTGAATGCTTTCTCTATTTGGTGAAATACCGCAAAGGAAATTAGAAGCAGACCAGCGAGCCCATCACTGCAACCAACTGCTGTTTGTTGTGTGACAAAGTTTTCATTGTGAGATTTTTTGTCGAACTTCGAAAATTCCGGTTCTTCTGATAAAGTACGCACATTAGTTATTGGAAAGGAATCTCTACTACCAGCATGAACGCTGTTGAACAGGCATGCGTTCCGCACCTAGCGATATTTATCAAGGAAGACGCGGTCATCAACGGCGCGAAAGAAATCCTGAAGATTATCAAGCCGCAGTGGCACATTAAAGACGTGCAGTATAAGGTTAGTAATTGTTAGGTCATGTAATTTGTTTACTTATGTGTAAGACAATGTTGTACAATGGAGGCGATAGCGTTGGCAAGTGTTCTCGTCGCATGATGAGAAAACTTGTCGAGTCTACTTCGATCATCAATCTTCACAAAGATACATTAACAATTCTCAAATATGTTACAGTTAGTAGACGCGTCGATTCACAAAGCTTTGTGTCACCTCTGGTGCTAGGTAGGCACAGACGGTAGGCATGCACAGCTTCCGAGTTGCTCGTTTCTGCCAGTGATGGTTGAATCAGTTCATTGCTGTCGTTCGAACGTGAGCTCGATGTGAAATTCGACGCATAACTCGAAATTCAACTATATAAATTGGCTTATCACAATATCACGTTACTGCGCTTATCGAACTGCTTCTCGTAGCCTCGCCATCATCTAAACCCTAACCGAATAGAAGCAAACTCATGAGCTAGCACGAGGCTTATGTTTCTGTATTTTTTATGTGCGGCTTCATTTCAAACGCTAATGCTCATACAGCCTTAGCTAGGGAAATAGTGACCTTCTTTCTATAATGGTAAACATTTCATAGCGACTTGCTATCGATCACCAGTGTAGGATTTATTAAATCAGATGATCAGTGAGGTGACTGACGAAATCGGTAGTAGCTCCTGAATCCGAATGAACAATACTATTGCTTTTATTGGGTACCATTTCAGATAGGCCTCGTTTGTCAGTGTTATGCTGTATCTGTAATACAATGGCAATGATAACAGCGATGATAAGTTTGAATTAAAGATGTAAATAGCAACCGAATGTGCTAGCAGACTCATCGTGGTTATCGCATGTCGTAGCATGAACTTCTTCATCCTAGTGTGGATGAAGAGGAAAGTTAGAAATGTTAGACACACTAGTATGGTGTGGACCCATGTTGACCTTAGTTTGTTGGTTCATAATATGTTTTTTTATTTTAGGAGAACAGAATGTGCCGTGTAGTTCATGATATTTGAACGGTATGAATTAACAATTTTACTCTCGTTTAATGCTGCGGCTCAGATGTTTACTGATGGTATCACGAATAAGCTTGTCGGATGTTTCAATCAACCCAATCAAGGCGGCGTGAGCAGCGAAAACACAAGCAAGACATTCGACACCGATGCGGCAGTGACGGAGGATGTTATGCTGATTCGCGTTTATGGGAACAAAACGGATCTGCTGATCGATCGGCGCAAAGAGACTGAGAACATCTTGTTAATGAACAAATATGGTTACGCTCCTTCCATCTATGCGACGTTCGAGAATGGCTTGGCGTATGAGTATGTACCCGGGACAACATTAACCCCAACCAGTTGTCAAGAAGAGCATATCTGGCGCCTGGTGGCCCGTCGGATGGCTCAAATGCACAAAGTCCGACCTATTGTCTTGACGGATGAAAGACCGGCGTTGGTGGCAAAGATGGACCAATTTCTAGCGTTGATTCCGGAATGTTTCAGCGATGCTGCTAAAGATAAACTGTACGTTGATAAGGGTCCAACACATTACATTCGTTTTGTTTTGAGCTAATTTTCGTCTTTTAGGGTGTGGAAGGTATTTCCGAGGGTCAGCGAACTACGGGCAGAATTCGGCGATCTGTATGCAACGCTGCAACGCTTGAAGAGCCCTGTGGTCTTTTGCCACAATGATTTACTACTAGGAAACGTGATCTACGACAAGACACGGAACAGAGTCACCTTCATTGACTACGAGTATGCGAGCCTAAATCACCAGGCGTTCGACATTGGTAACCACTTCACGGAGTTTGCGGGTGTCGCCGAGATCGATTACTCTCGATATCCGTCTAAGGACTTTCAAATGAGCTGGTTACGTGAGTACCTGGAAGAGTTTATCAATGGGGAATCAACGAATACCTCGCCTATAATTGAAGCAGATGTGCAGCGGCTGTATGTGCAGGTGAATCAGTACGCTCTGGCGTCCCATTTCATGTGGGCTGTTTGGGCGCTCATACAAGCGGAGCATTCAACGATAGACTTCGATTTCGTGCAGTAAGTTCGACGTTCCGCTTTTAGTGTAATACAACGTAACAGCAGACAGTACTAAAAGGTTTTGTTTTCCGAATTGCAGATTCGGCGTCATTCGCTTTACAGAGTATCGCCGAAAGAAGGATGAATTTCTAAGGCTATGTGCAAACTAGAGTTTAAAGTGTTATGAGTACCGCAGTTGTTCCGCATTCACATTACTATTAGTCTTCGCCACTTCTTGAATCGTCAATTGTTAAGCCATTCGAGCAGACGTTTCCTTATATCCCGACGGTGCTCAAATCAGCAATCCGTATTGCATTACTCAGTATCGATATCGAAGTACAAAGAGTAAACGTAACAGACTAGGAACCGTTTGATGCCGGAAAAACGTTTTATTATTGTAACGTATTACTTATCAATCATTCATCACTTTATTACTTAGCGAATGCTAAGCTAGGCATTCCTCTAGACATGCCGGGCTGCGCCGGTAACATCAGTCTTTTATAATATTGGTTCAAACGGGTTATCATACTATACTAGACTAGGAGCAACGAAATACATATATTATTATATCTTAGCACTGCACCTGTTTAGTTTACTGTTAGCACGGGGATTACCGTGTATTTTTCATACGTTAAAAATATAAACCAATAAAAGCTTACCTCAAAGCAGCTGGATGATTATCTGTGCATTATCTATAGCAAACATTATATTGCCATTGTAACAAACCTAAAACAGAGGTCTGAAAGAGTTGCAACGTTACGGCACGATGTTATTCGGCGTGATCTGCCAGCGGTCCCTAATTTCAGGCCATGCCACCACGTTTTTCATAGCTAGGAGAAAAATAATGAATGCGTTTGTGGAGGACTTGGAGAACTTTATCGGTACTGTTTCGAAGCGTTCAGGTGGTTTTTGTAGTTCGGAATGTTAGGTTCAAGCCGAATCACGTGATAGGAACAGGCAAATTAATACCGCAAACCTGCGCTTTGCGGGACCCATTGGCGGGCTTGCGCGAACCAATTCTGTAAATACATTAATTAATTAATGATAACGAATAATAAAGAACAAAAACAAATAAATATATATTGAATTAAATGTGGAAAATGCGCCTTGATTGTTGTAATTTGGTACTAGCCATTAACAACCTTTTAGTGCGCCTGAATTGTTGCAATTCGGTGAACAGAAATGTACCTCGGGTTTGTTTCTCCGGAGCCCGACGATTGAAGAGCACGTATACGTATATCTACGCATGTATGCATATTAGAACTGGTGCATGTATTGTACGTGTCATCTCGAATGAGTGCCGAGAGTGCTGTTCTCTCTTTTTCTCACAGAACCATCGATTTAGCGTTCCGATTACTGTGGTGTGTGGCTGTGGCGACAGAGGCGTCTGTCGGGAATCGATCTCGATATTGATGTGTTATTAGTGCTCGATGCGTTAAAAATTACGTACCAAAGGGTTAGTTTCCTGTCGACACCGATCTGTAAGCACAGGTAAGTGTCGATATCCGAAACATCTACGTTCAGGCCGATTTTTATTTGCAGATGCTCCGCTTGCAGGCCTGGTGTTTGTGTGAATGCATGTGTGAGTGACTACGTACACATCGAGATTAATGCCAGTTGCGTACAAGTAGCGCCGCATGTTGTTTGCATAAAGTCGTGGCGATACCGAGTAAAGGCCTTTCTGATCGTTAATAGTTAACGACATAAATATCACATTCCAACATCACTAGGCGTGTTGTACATGCCCTGTTATTTTACTCTGCTTCTTTGTCTCGTTCAATGGAGTTGATACTAGCAGCCATCGCCATGCAGGTGTCAGTTGGCGATGTGGAATGCATTTGTTTGTCATTAATTGTTGAAACTAAGATTTCAACGAACGATTATAAAGAAGCTAGCCCGCCAAACAAATCTTTTGTTGTTCTGACTTTCCTATCCACCGATTTTAGTTGATTGTTATTGTACGAAGAGAGAATCCATTAACTAGGAAGCCACCCAGGGGGTGCGGCGGTGCTAGTAAGTAACTGACTTTAATCACAACCTGCTAAACAGAGCAGACGTAGATCAAAGACACTGGGACAAACCCGTACGGAAACTCAGGACGATTTCACCCGTTTTGTGAGTGATGTGGAAGAGAGTGACAGAGAGATACGTAAGAGATAAGAGCGGCCGCTTGCGATTGTGCTTGCGTAGCATGCGTAGTATCGCTCGCACTCTCTTGTAATGTCGGGTTTCGATCTCACTCGTACGCATTCTGAAACCGTCAAAGTAAACCTCTTCCAACGGAGGCCGTGGTGATCATCGTGTTGTGTGTTAATAGTTTTTTTTTGTTTTTTTATGTCGTTAATCTGTTAGTTCGTTCGTCAGTGACCATTGGCTATGTTTCAGTGTCATCACCAGCAGCATGCCAGCAGGTGCAGTCTTGTCGTTTGTTCAGAGATAGTGCGTAGGTAGTTGTGTGCGTGTTTGTGCTCCAATACATTGCCTTTGTGTTGCTGTATGGTGGTTGTTTGGTGTTGCTTTTTATAGCAAGAGAGGCCGCGAGGTTTCACCCGTGACAGCAGCAGTTTCGCTGACGGTGCGCCTACGGGTCAGTAGTGCATTTTAAAGTCTCACAGACTAAAACCTAACGTAGCTAAGATAACCGTTGTTTTGTTGCTTTTTCCGGTTCATTCGGCTCGGCGTACCACGACTTCCGCTTCTCGGCTCTTTTGTTACTTTCATTTCAATCAAACTACAGTTTGTTCACGGACGGCGTGAATATCAGAAAGCACCCAGAAGAAAACACAGACATTGATTCTTGCCACGCTAAAGTGAGCGTGATCTTACGGAACTGGAAACGCAGACTCGTCTATCAGCTACATAATCTCGAAGACTGCTAAGGACGCTAGAACGGTATGTTTAGCTGGTGGCAGCAGAGAACGCAACAACAGCAGCGCCATCAATCAATCAAAACCCGTCTATCAACGACTCCGACCACCTATTTCGCCGTCGTGCAGTATCGTTAACATCTGGTGGCTTTTTCCGCCTTACGACTATTTGTCCGTCGTTTGCTTACCAAGAGACATAGGTTAGCAGATGAGTATGACGACGATAGCCCAGCTGAAACAATGAGCCGCTAACAATAGTGTATTTAGCTGAAGTCCACTCCATACGTGCTGTGACGGTACACTTGGCTGTGTTGATGCTGATACGGTAAGTCCGATACACTTTTGGCCTATCTTTTCCCTTCTCTCACTCTTTATCTCTTTCTATATGTCTACCACTGCTGTGCACTTCAACAATGAGCGGCAAACTGTGTCTGTGTTCTCTTATAGCGTGGAAACGCAAGAACTGAGAAACGTTAAGATATATATATATATATATTATTTATATATATATATATATATATATATATATATATATATGACGGTAATGGTTCCTAGAATATTTTAAACCATTGTTACAAACCGCTCAACTCAACGGCTCTTCGTTTAGTCGTTTGAACAGAAAGAATGGAAAACCATTAATGTGTGTCTACGATGCGTTGTATACGTTTTGTTATATATTTCCACATAGTTCATGGATGGACTTTTGTTTACAGACAATTCATAAGCATCCAGTGGGTTACTAATCGCGTGGAGGAATTGGAGTTGGCAAACAGACCGAGTCCATCGATCTGGCGAACGATTGTTAACGACGTTTAATCGTATTTCTTGTAATTGACTCCATGGCGATGCAAACAACGAGCCGTTGGTTCGCGGAATTTTTCTCCTTTCTCCTGCTCATTTGTTTCTTTGCTCTTTGCAACGTGACAGTTTGAAATGCACGGTTCTAGATTCGATTTCTTCACGGTGTGCCCCTGCGTAATGCTACAACGCATGCATGCCATGTCCTCGTGTGTTTGTGTAAATATACGATACGCATGAAGCAGCCTTTGCAATGTGCGAACATCGTTCGCGTTTGGAGGGTAATGATAAGATGCTACCGACCGGTGAAGCAATCATGGATGCTTCTGGGAGGCTCAAGTACGTAGTATTTGTGTCTATTTATTGAACAGCTTCTGTTTGAGTGTTATTTTGTTCTGCCTATGTTCAGGGTGATGATGAGAAGGAAAATAGAAGCTGTTAGTAAATAACCAATGTACAGGAAGCCACCGTAGCTTGGTCAGGCGTGCACGTTAGAACGATTATCAATGTTTAAAGTTTTACTGCGAATATCGGTGGAACTATATCAGCAGCACAAAACAACTTAAACATGACCGTTAACAAACGTTGCGTATGGCGATAGAACATTTTATGGTTTAAAAATAATTGAACGTGAAACGGTAACAGGAACGAAATGGTTACGACTTATATTTTTTAAAATATCACGCTTCCTGTTTGGGTTCCTTGCGGTTTAAATTGTGTTGCTTGGCGAAATAAGTAGCCATTCCCGTGCATTCTGTACGGTTCCTTGGGATATGCTTCTCCATAGTTCGGATCAGATTCTAACGCCCTTGTTGTTGCTTTTTCTTTCACCAGGACATTTCATCGCCCATCACCGGCGAGATGAGACGCTCTTTTTCGCGTTAGACTTGTGAGCATAGCACCATCTAACCAATTCAGTGAGAACCGTTTCCGTGGAGAAAACGATTTACTAACTTCGTTTCACCTCTAAACGAGACCCAGCAGTGTGTTACCAACAGCTAGATAAACTGCTGTTTGCTATGTAGGAGTAAACATCTACCGATTATAGCTCCGGAACAATTTTAGAAAAACAGGAAAAACGTAAACTGGACGTATAATACATAAAGCTTCACGTAGCACGTTGGAAAGACATCAGCCCTTGTTGGCAGAAACGATAGTTTCCGGAAGTGCGAGATATTGCGAGGTCAGTGTACGCAAGGTAATATTCTTCAAAAAGTGTGGTTAAACGTAGAAAACCTCAGTGCACATGCAGCTACGGCAGCAACAACGGCGACATACGCCATTGGAGAGTTCGGCTTGTTTGCCATTGTCCTCGCAGTTTACGTTGTCGCCATGCGAAAGTTAAGCCTCAGCACTGGCGCCGGAATGTCTCGACAATCGAAAACAGCACCGCAAGTGAAAAAGGTTTTGCCACCAGCCGTTCCGGAAATCTACGGCAAGATTACGTCAAATAACAGCAAAAGCGGACAGGCTGAGCAGGGATCCGTTGCAGGATGTCCGAGTGATCCGTCAAGCTGCGGAGAGAATGGTACAGGAGTGGGCCAAAATGGCTCAGTTTGCGTTGGAGTTGACGGAGTCGCTGGGTCGGCGTCCACGGGGGGGCCGAATGGGGCCTCTATTGTACACGGCACTGGATTGAGTTATGCCCCACCCGTTCCGGCAAGAGGTAGTGAAAGAACTATTGATAGTTCGACGGCACCTTCTAGTTTAATGTTACGCTGTGCGCCAGATGGCGGTGGCGGCATCGACTACGGACTGGACGATCAGGGTATCGATCTGACGCAATCGCCAGGCAGGGACAGCCCGGTCTCGTTGTCGGAGTCGGCTGGATCCGGTTCACGTCACTCTACAGCCAGTCTCGACTCGGGGCGAGCGTCTTCGTACCTAACCGGGGCGTCCAACTCTTCCAACCGAAGCGTCAGCGGTGTCGGCAGTTATGGTGTTTTATCATCTCCCCGCTGCTCCGTTAGTTCGTGCTCAATTGGATCGGGTAGCGGTGGAAGCAGTAGCGGTGTCGGCAGTGGAACTTGTGGCAGCCATCGGTTGAGTAATCATTCCAACCGCTGCGATCACGACGCCATCTCTGAGTGGCTGATGGAGATCCACTTTCACGAGTATACCTATCTGTTTCTGGACGCTGGTTACGATCTGGCGACGATCGCTCGTATGACACCTGAAGATTTGACAGCCATTGGCATTCGGAAGCCAAATCATCGAGAGCGATTGAAGCGCCACATCGATGCACTCAAACTGTCAGACGCGCTTCCTGTTTACGTGCCGGGTTCGATCGAGGAGTGGTTACGATTGCTGCGATTGGAAGAATACGTTCAGCCGCTTCTTGCCCAAGGCTACCAGACCGTACACGATGTTACCCAGCTCACTTGGGAAGACCTGGAAGACATCGGTATCGTTAAGCTGGGCCACCAGAAAAAGATTCTTCTCGCAATCAAACGCGTGAAAGACATCATTAGCGGCAAAATACTGATGATGGACACACCGTCATATGCATCGACCAGCGGGATGGGCCTTTCACCCACCACTTTGCGAGCTTCCACTGGCACGGTCGGCGTCCGTACTCACAACGACGACATGGGTATTGGTTTGCGATCAGATTCAGCAAAACTACTGCAACAACAACAACTAAATGCGCCAACCAGTACGGGTGGTTACAGTACATTCCTGCGTCAGCAACTACCTGTTCGTACAGAGGGTAATGGTATAAATAATTCCGAAGCTATGTACTACGTTCAACATCAGCAGCCTCCACTTTTCGTACCGCAACTCCACTCCCGTCAGCAACAGCTTCATCAACAGATGATTACCTATCCTCATGTGCACTTCGACGGCTCGCAGGCTATATATCGACGCAGTTCGTACGATGATAGTGACATTACACCAACTAACGAGAAAGCTTCCGTCTTGATGGCGCTATCTGGAAGTGAAACCAATCACGGGGTACCATTGCATCAACTTCAGCAACAGCAGACCTGGAAGCATTCTCAGCATCAGCAGCAGCAGCAGCAATACTTTCAGGGCGGAGGTACGCTTCCCCGACAGCATCAACGGAACAGCTACGGCGCTCGCTTGGCGTTCCTCGGACCTAACGCGACCCCTACAATCCCGCAACGTCAACGGCCAATTGCCAAAATCGTTGCCAACAATTTGAAACTGGCAGGTGTTGCGAGCGGAGGAACGCCCTCCACAGGCAATCCCGTTCCTCCGGTGGTTGACGGCGGAACGGAGCCAGCGGCTACCGGTGTTGGTTTCCCACTGCCGCCGATGTTAGGTCACATTGGAAACGTGGAGATGGCTACGGCAGCCCTGGATGCCATGCACTTTTCCAACTTCTCTTCTACACCATACCCTGGTGCGCAGCATCACACGTCACCTAAGTATGGCATTCACGCTAGTGGTTCTGTGGATGAGCCTTCTGGTGCAGTTTCGAGTATGCCGCGGATTGCAGGAATACAACCAGCTAGTGGACAGCAGCAGCAGCAACCTATATACTATAATCAGATTATTTTACAATCGCATCATAGCCACCACCACCACACTCATCATAGCTATTCTTCCCAATCGACGCCATCGCCACCGACGCAACATACGCTGCTGCCGCTGGCAGCAGGTCCGTTCGGTGACGGTTGCTACGCCGGCCAAACCCATCAGACGACGGTCGAAGTGCACAAAGTATCGACGCAGCACGACAATAAATCTAACTCGAGTCTTGAATCTATTGACCAGATACCGTTTGCGAATGAAAATGCCGGTACAATCAAGCAACGCTCGTCGTTTAATCGGATGGAGCACCAGTTCGGTCAACAGCAGCAGCAGCAGCAGCAACAACAGCAACATCATCATCCTCTTCTGCTGCCAACATTGTCCTCTTCGTCGTCCACTTCGTCCTCGTCTTCTTCATCGTCAGGGTCCATCACGACTACGCTTGCAACTTGCAATGGCGCTCTGCAACAGCAATCTCCGTCCGGATCTGCGCCCGGTCTAACAGTGCAACCAACGAAGCCTGCGGCACCAGGATCCTTTTCTCCCGCTTCGGCTGACAGTGGCAACGTAATTGTTGCACCAACACCAAACGAATCACAGCAGCCTGTTGTTGCAGAAGTTACATCCCCGAACACCGGCGATATCTATGGCACGAACGTGCTCAACGACATCGGAAACATGTTAGCAAATTTGACCGATGAACTGGATGCCATGCTGGAAGAGGAAAAGTGTGCAGGCATTAGTGATGTCGACTAGGTTGGAACGAACTGAGTCGGGAATTCAGAGGATCGGCATTCGATGCCTCACACTAGGCTTTGTGATATGCCGCGTGTGCGTTAACATTGAGATAAAAAGAGAAAAAGAGAGAAAGATAGATAGATAGAGGGAAAAAAAGCAAAAGGGAGGGAGAAAGAGATTGAGACAGAGAGAAAAAAAAGTGAGTTGAAAATGGGATGGGACGGGGGTGGTGGTGACTGCGAACTGTCGGACATGATTTGGCTTTGGCGTGAAGGATGAACAAAATATTCTTTGTTTTCGAAAAAGCATTCCCAATATTCCTTTTTGGCACGGAGTACATCCATTGTACTACTATGTGCCCTACGATTAATAAGTGTCATGCCCTGCGCACGTAGCAATAACAATATATAGGTACATTCGTTAGCTCTAAGAAAATGACAACTAAAGAATCTAACTGCGTAGTTCTTTGTAGTGGAACAACGTAGTGTAGGAACCGTTAAAGTAAGTGTAGGGACAACCTTAAAGGATCTTGCTTACTGTAAGTTAGTAGGTGATACGGCAGAAAACCAATGAATGAATGTTGTGTTCCACATTCACTTGATTCATCGGTTGAAAACGACGGAAAAACACACGTCTTTTGAAAAAGATCATCATATGGTGTGCACTAGATGTGGTAATAAATTTTATAAGTCTTACCACGCTTCACGAGAGTAAACGAGGATTGTTTGATTAAAGGATAAACAATTGTGTGGACGACATACATCAAAAGTGAGTGGTAGAGAGCGCAAAAGAAATCCCGATAAAGCATAAGGCATCGAAATGATGCATCCTCTGAACTCCCAACACTACAAGAAAAGAAGGATGAATGAGTAGATGCGAAAACCGTTGATTCGCTTAACGCGCGCAAGTTGTTTTACATTTTTGCCATATTGGCTTTGTCTGAAGTGTCTGATGAAAGGAAAACTTACGACTACCTATATGTATGCTCTTTCCACCGGTGCATGGTGTCGTGCAAGTAGATTACCAAAATTTACCAAAACAGCAATTTACGAATTATCGAAAAAAGAGGAATAAACATACATAAGGATTTGCTCTATAATGGAAACAGTTCACAGTTATAGAGCTTATACAAGCGAACAAAAAATTAGGTCATAGCTGCTGCGGATTCAACTAGACATACATGAGTACAGTACCGCATTTGTCGCTGCAGCCGTCTACGTAGTGTAGGGGATCACTAAACGATGCACACTTAGTGATAGTAATTCTGAGCAAAAATTCACTCTAGAAAATACAAAATACAGGACTATAGCAACAATAAACCTCATAATAGGTTTTTAGATGACGGTGTTGTAGTTGGTAAGCATAACATGCACAAAAGCGCATGTAGTGAAACAATGGCTAACAGTGCAGAGCGAAAATATTAATCGTGGGCAGTATCCTTTATGAACTCTAACCTTTGGTAGACCCTACTAGCTGTTAGTTATTTTACTTATTTTTTAAACAATGAAAACAAGAGCAAAACATTATAATCCCAAACTCGTGTGTGGATATGATGCATCAGACACACAGACGGCAACGCCAATAGACGCTTCCATTCAACCTGGGAGCGTACGTGGAAAGCGTGTTGTTTTGTCGCGCGATGAGATGGTAAAAATTTAAATCTGATCCGCAGTGGCTGGTGCAAAATGACACAAAGCTATTCCCATTCGGCTGTAACTTTATTTAACTTGTTTAGTTCCACGCCACAGTGAACATGTACAATTCGGTAGGTGATACGATGGTAGTGCCGATCTTTGGGGAGTAGCAAACATCAACCGATAATGTTTGCATTCTTGCATGCAGAAGAGAGGCAAATTATGCGTAAACAGAGAGCATAGTTAGGAGTTTGAGGGTTGTTAAAAATGCGTATTTCATTGTTAGTTCATTGGCGATGTCCTGGTGACGACGGGCCATTTCATTAAGCAATGTTCCCGATTTTACTCGTTTATACCTTTTATCGACCGTCCGGTTCGATCGCTATGTGGCGAGAATAGTCAGAGCCTTGGCTGTGGTGAATCACCATTAGGGGTTGTAGAAGTTCAAATAAATATTGGCAGGCTGATGGTGTTGGCCAAGGACCCATTACAATGATAGAAAATCAAAATGGTACGGCAGTAAGAGGTGGTCTGCCGTACGTATCGTAGTGCAGCAAACTATTTCTTGAGGTAACTAATAAGAATAACGATACGATGCGTGTTCTATTGGTTCCAAGGGATGACGTGAAAACGAACAAACAATATTTAACGCTAAAGAATCAAACAGAAGCAGCATACTATTGCAGCATCTCAGGCAGCGTTTTATTTGGTGTTTTTTATGGTAACAACGAGTTCCCTTTTGGACGAGCGAGATTAAATGCATGTACGAACGATTGACATGTGAGGCGGGTCCGCTAAGATTGTGGTGTAGCCTTGCGAAAAAAATGGTTGAAGGGGAAAAAAACACTAAAACCTTCGCAGTAAAATTAAGGGCGATCGAGCGAATTAACATGAGACTCCGTGATCTGGGCGATGAGGTACTCTTACGTTAAACATCTATCACTTGCCTATCGCCAATCGCTTTTGGAATGGTGGCGGGAATAGTAGGGTACTTTTCAGGCATCCGTCTCTGCATAAGAGATTTTCCAGCGACTACGGAGAACAGTAAGTGATCTTTAGATGTACTTTAGTGCGGTTTGCCGTAACAGTTTCATAATCGCAACGCAGATTCATTGAGAACTACTAAATCAAGTACCGTAACGTTCTATATATCTGATAGGGTATACAAAATGTAAAGAAATGGATAAAAAAACGAAATAAAAAATGCATTACAAAAGCAACCGTACCTCTGAAAGAGTTTACTCGTTGAGTCTGGACAGTTTGTATTCTATCCCAAGGTACTTTCGGATTACTTTGACGAGATTAAGCGTGAACTGAAAAGCTGTTGTGAAAATCACTGAATAATTTATTTGTAACGAAATTCATCGTTCAATTTTTTTGTTTTAGTTGTATTATTGTGTGTTTTGTTTTATTGATGCATACTCCAATTTTAATCCAGTTCCGCTAATTTTTTCCTCCGTTTTCTGTTTTCGATTAAATTTCTCGGCTTGTCTGCTGTTTGTTTTGTTTTGTTTTTGTTGGTTTTATTTAATGTTAGTTTATATTTTTTTTATTAATGTTTCTTTCATAGTTTTTGTTTCGTTTTGTCATTTGCTAAACAAATTTCTTACAACCATTATTGAACGTTTCAAAATGCAATGATTGATTTTTGCTCTCACTATGTATTCTATTGATTTCCTACACTCGCACCCACCGCCCCCTTCACCCTCGATCAGCCCTTTCGCCTTCGGCGTTTGGCCGGTGATCATCGTCCTCCTTCGTCCGTTTTCTGAGCCTTTTCCGTTTATTTGCTAAGCCCTTGCCGTGCCACCGACCGGTTTTATTATTCGTTTTTACCGAAACAGGAGTAACAATAGTACTATAGTCAGTATTTTAAATTTTAAAATTTAGCATTTTAGTATCTTTATAATTGTCTTTATTGTTGTATCTTTATTCTGACTCACCTCTTCCCGACTCGTAATGCGGTTTTTCATTTTCGTGCTCGTCGCGCTTCCTTGCTAGTTCTAGTCCTAGCCGGCCAGAGAAAGAGCGTTTTACAACGTTCCCTTGATGGTGGCACAAATGAGAGGGACAATTGGCTTGGAATTTTAAAAAACTTGATTCGAATTAAAATGCACGGAGTACACTTTGCAGGCAGAACGAAACAAATTAATTGACCGGATAGTACTAATTGATGGGTGAACATTTGTCAAAGTTCTTGGAAAGATGGGAAGAGGTGAATCGGAGCACTCCATCGTAGCACCTACTGGTTAGTACAAAAATTCTCATCTGGCATGGTTTCAAGCATGTTACAAGTTTTAACAGGTTTCTTCGTTAGTAAGTTGCGTTTAACCACTATCTGGAGGAAAGATTGATGGTGAGTATCTTGTTCGCGCGCCGGTTCAGTAGAAGATACTTGGGCTGGTGCTACAAATTTCATTGTTCCTCTTTGTCCTTTGGTTGTAAATCCTTTTTTTTGTCTCCATTTTAGCATTCTCTGTTCGTGATTAGCGGCGTGGCTATGTTAGTTTGGGATAAATATCGTCTACGGTGAAGGTGGTTGTACCGATTCATCGCCTCACCGGTGCCGTTGTTTTCTACAAGTTGTAGTCGTACACGCGAAACATATCATTAAACACAACGTGTTGGCGATGAACGTAAGATAAATCGTCCAGGTGTGCTTGAAAGCTATGGCGAACAGTATGTGATCTTTACGATGTAGGAACGGAGAAACGAACTAATAAGCTGACATGTTTTTCAACGTTAGAAAGCAAGCCAAATTAGCAATCATTCCGACGGTCGAAGATAGTTTTAACAGCCCCGCTAGCGAGTTGAAAATCCTGTTTCGAAGTTCGATTTCGACATGGCTTTCCAGTCTGTGAGCAACCACAATGTACCATGTCGTCTGATTCGCGCCGAGTGTAAGGCTGGGAATGGTCAGATAGAACAGCCAATCTTATTTAATATGGATGCAGCAGCCCATGTTAATCAGTACACGGTTGCGGATAGAATCGTTCATTGTTATGTCGTCCGATCCGATCCTTGACGGTTTGCCGATATATGGCGCCAGTTTTCAATCGAAACAGAGGTCTCTCTAAATTCAACCGATTATGAGTTAAAATGTAGTCGTACATTTGTCTAAATAGCGCTTGAAAAATACATTTGGCTATTAATACGGTTTGTTAAAAATAGTATAAGTGTTGCTTTTTAACGCACGAACTATAATTACTGTTAGCTACGCACGCACCCCCTCCCCCCGCTACTAATCTTCCACCGGCCGCCCGCCGCCCACATGTTCCTTTTTGTCACTACTCAGGGGGTCCGTAGCATCCCTCACTTGATATGTCGTGAGTGTTGCCCGATGCCAGGAAAAACGGTTTGCAAAACGGAGCGTTTTGCTTAGTTACACACTCAGTGTATGCTTATTCGTTACTCTACTACCCTAGGGGGTTTGCCCCGATTCACCGTATCACTCCCCACCGGAGGTGTATGGAATTTTCAACGTGTTAGCGTTTTATTTGATTTAGACATTTATGCTTTACTGTCGAGCTTTTTATATCGTATTAATCATAGCGTTAGTTGGTTTGTTATTTATTCATTTCATTGACAACCAAGGTGCGGAAGTACGGGAGTTGGAAAACGTCGAGCAGATGAAACAGTTTTTTGTTGTTGTTGTAGTATTGGTGTATGTGTTGTTGTTATATAGCGAGCAAAGGAGCTTATGTGGGGGGGTACGAAACTCCGGACGTTCCGGTTTTATTTTTCTTTTTAAACAAGTACGGTGTGCGACCAGCTTCTAGACTAAATGGCACGTTTCGAGAGAACGGGGGCGAAAACGCTACGTTTAGTCAACAATCTGAACATCCGTCAAATGGTAGAAATTCCAAAAAACCTATACGCACACCCTGGCGGAATAATTTAGTTAGCTTTCTCGCGAAGCTTCAAATATGTTATAAAAAGAACGGTACGAGTGTGTGTCTAGTAGTGACATGTGCGAATAGTCCAGAGAAGCCCGTGTTCTCATGACCCGACCGTACGTTACTGGTTTTGAGGGCGCCATAAAATTTATCGGTTTTCAATTTATATTTACTTCGTAAGTGTGTGCGATAGTTAACCTCTGTTGCCATCCTTACGTGTTCGGTCTGCTTCAACCCACCTTCACATGACTGCTCTACATCGCGCCCTTTTCCGATGCTGTTTAATGTTGGTTTTTATGTTAGTTTTCCTCCTACTGGTAGGTAGGGGTCTGTTCTTTGTTTTTCTTCATATTTTCATATCTCCTCCCGCCACCCCCCCCCACCCTTTTTTCTCACTGTTTCTATCGCTCTATCGCCCTCGCTCTCGCTTCTTTTATTTTGCCTTTTTTTTTCTTATCGCTGGAAGACCGGTTTTCGTTCGTTTAGCTAGAAGTACTTGCTCGTGAACGGCTTCGCTTTAAACCTGCTAGTTAAATAGTTGTAAATTTCACTCTAACATTTGTTTCCTACGGTGTGTCTGTGTATGTGTGTGAACGCGCGGCAAACAAACACGAACGAGTGCACAGGAGGCCGTGGTCGAGAGAAAACGGAAGGAACAATTACGAATAACAGTCGTGTTCGGTGAGACACGCGGATAACTCCTTTCACTAGGACTAACGCTAACGCTTAGAATGTAGCCACTGTCTTCTCTCCGTCGCCTTTCAGCAAATCTTTGACAAAGCCGTTAAACTATAACTGTAACTTTAACTTTCTATATCGACCGGATAGACGGCACAGTACGGCTCAATGGCCAAACGTTTGGTGACAAACGTTCTAGGTTTGAAGAACCAAAAATGGCACCGCTCTCAAAGGAAATATCAGGGGGGAAGGGGGGAGGGTGCTACAGGGGTGGGAACCTAGGGCCAGCTGCCTTCTTCTACCTCTCCACGGACTGCCACGGTGTGTTACTATGATTACAGCCCCCCGTTAGTCAACGATCAGTTTCTTTTGTCGTGGTGAAGTTTCACCGACCGTTGAGGTTGCCTGTTACTACTAACTTGCCAACGCATTAGCGCTGAGGTGAACGGTTTTCATCGTGTAGTTGAAATGTTAGCGATTTGCGCGATTTGTTTTTTTTTCTTTCTTTGTGGTGTACATTTTAAATTCTTGTAAATTTGCTCGGGTTTCTGTTTCTGTTTTTT
>NC_071287.1:834971-841303 GCF_943735745.2 Anopheles bellator
AACTACGGACGACGGTTCGCGTCGGGGCTTCCGGTTTCCGCTTCGCACCGCACCGAGGGTGTTCCGGATCTAGCGCCGGGCGTCGGCCGGGTTAGCGATTGCGGGAGGCGCTTGCTGTGCTTGTGTTTGCGTGTGCAATGTGTATGTCTGTGTGAGAGGGCTAGTACCGACTTACTCCGACTCGCTAGCCTGGGTTCGGTTTCAAGTTTACAATATTGGTGTTACACTACTCTAAGCACACCGGCGCCGGAAGCAGGCGGCTAACAAGTAACTGGGCCACAACGTAAGAACAGTACCCGTAACAAACAATAACGAAACGTGTTTCCGTCTGCCTTCCTTCCCCGTCCCGTGCGCTCTCTCTTCCTCCCCCCCTCTCTCATTCTTATCTGCAGCTTTCCTTTCGCCTTTTTCTTCGCCAGCCACCCTCCCCGGTTTTGCCCGGATCCCGGATAGAGGCGGTTAGGTTAGTGGGTCGTGTTTGCGTGGGTGTAATGTGTGTGCTGTAATGAAATGCCGTGTGGAAACAGTAATATTATTGACGAACGACGGCATAGTAGGTGGTGCGCAGAGGTAAGCCCTTAGCCCTGTGCCCGTCGCAGTAGAAAATGAGCGGTTAAATTATTCACTGACGGTAGTGTGTAGTAGTAATCGCAGTAGTAGTTAGCAGTTAGTATTGTAATAGTGGTTGTTTGTTTTTTTTGTTTTGTTGTAGTAGTGATAGTAGTAGTAGTAGTAGTAGTATTTGTAGTAGTAGTTGTTGTTGCTGTTTGGTTTTGCTCACAGCTTAACACACAGGCGATGCTGCGGGCGCAATTGTGTTAGGTTATTGTTACTGTTGCTGGTGTTGTTCAAATCGTTTCCATTTGCCTTTCGTCGACGCTTTGCCCGACCCGGAACACGGTCAGCCAGGAGCCAGGAGCCACACATTTGTTTGCATTTGTTTTTTGGGTTTTCTGTTGTTTTTTTCTTCTTTCTGTTTGGGTCTCTCCAACGCGCCGTTGGTTTGGGAACAGGAGTTTTGAAACAAGTTTAGCGTTTAGTTTGCTTTCTTTGCAGCAGATGCACGGCGGCTACACATGCATGAGCACGGCGCAAGGACATAAGAAAAAAGCGACACGACACGCGAACGCGGGTTATAACTGATGGGCAAATGGGCATATGCTGCGTGTCACAACATTCATTCATAACTAAGGTCCGGTTCGGTCTTTAAGAGTGAAAAAAAAAACACCCATAATTAATTAGTGTCCGAGGGAGGCTTTTTCAAACGCCTACCCTAGCAGCATGTGATATGACTATGTGACATGTTTCGAAAGGATACCAAAAAAATAGAAAATGCTGGGCTGAGCATGGATTGAGAGTTGAAAAATCGATAAAACCTAACGCTTGGCGTGTCGCGCGCTCCCCTTCCCTTCTGCTAAGCGCTCAGTCCCTGTCCCCGTTGCCGGTTCCGCGGCCCCCGCCTCATTTACGCGTCGCCGTGGAGGAGTTGGACATGTTTCACCAAGACGTACGCGTACCGCCGGAGCAAAAGGTAGGCCCCGGCGAGCAGGCGGGTGAGGGCGCGGGTGAGCGAGCGGCGCTTGTGGAGTAGCGCGAACGCGCCGCACCCGACCCCAACCGCCCCCACCGCCAGGGCCACCGCCGGGCCCCACTGCCGTCCGCCTGCTGGCGTCCGCAGGAAGTTCCGCGCCGGATCCGGGCCTTGCCCGCCTTCGTCGTCGTCCCCGCCGTG
Organism: Anopheles bellator; assembly: GCF_943735745.2. Lineage (NCBI taxonomy): Eukaryota > Metazoa > Arthropoda > Insecta > Diptera > Culicidae > Anopheles > Anopheles bellator. The sequence goes on from NC_071287.1 coordinate 836,704, forward strand.
CCATCGCCGCCCTCCTGATGGTTGTTATGAGACGATGAAGTGCGGGGCCGAGAAGAGCACGGCGAGCGTGGCGATAATCGTGAAGAGGGTGAAGATGATAAGGCACAGGCGATCGACGACCATGGCGGCGAACTTCCACTCCCGCGTAATCTCGCCGGTCTCGTCCTCCTTGCGGAGCTGGTCGGTGATGTAGCGCAGCTCCTTCAGGATCAGGGCCAGCTCGTACTCGGCCGACGAGCTGAGGCAGGTGTGCGAGGACACGGTCTCGTGGAGCCGGCCGCCACCGCCGCCGCCTCCGCCTCCGACGCCGGCACCGGCGCTGATCGTCCCGAGGCCGGCGCTCCGCCCGATCGTGTCCGTCGCCCCGATCGGCCCCACGCTACCGTCCTCGCCCTGCCGGTACACCGTCCGGTAGTAGGTGGGGTTGTGGGGCAGCGTGCTGCACCGGTGGTTGCACCGGAAGTCGTCGTCGATGTCGAGCACGTTGGCCAGCAGCGACTTGGACGAGCTGGAACAGAGAGAGAGAGAGAGAGGAACCAGAAACCGGAGGAGTAGTAATGGAGCCCGCCCTCAACCGTGCCGTTCGCCACCTACCGTTCGCGCATCTCCACCTCCTGCAGCTGCTTGTTCTTCTCGTCCACCGACGGGCGGCAAGGATGCGGATACGGTTCGCCCGGCCGGCTCATGCGCAGGATGAACGGGAGCCACACCAGGAACACGACGCGGATCTGACGAGAAGAGGGGTTAGAGTGGAACGGTGGGTTCGGTTCGGTGGGTCGAACACTTACCCACTCGGACATCTCGTGTGTGTCCGAGTTGCGGTGGTGGTAGTTCAGGATCAGGATCGTCGACACCACCGACGAGGCGACCATAAACATGATGCAATTAAAGTACGTTCCTGTGGCCCGAGATCAAAGAGGAGAAGTGAGTGTGGGGGGAGGAGGGTATGTAGGGGGGGGCGTGGTAGTTTACCACCCACCTAGAAGAGGCACTGCGTCGGAAGTGGCTGGCATCGTTTCGGCAACCATGTTGAGAAAAACGGTTAGTGACAGCAGGATCGTAACTCCTAACGGAGAGAGAGACGGAGACGGAGAGAGTGAGCGGAGTGTCGGGTGAAGGAGGCGCCTGGTCCCTGGCATCCGCTTACCGAGCGACAGCTTCTCGCCAGAGTCCGGGGGCAGTGTGAAACCGAGCAGGGCCATCGACGCAATCAGCACGCAGGGGACGATGAGATTGAAGAAGTAGTACAGCGTCTTGCGGCGGATCAGGATGGCGAAGGTGATGTCGATGTACGGCTCCGGGCAGCAGTTGTAGTAGATCTCGTTCCGCTTGCCGGGCACACCTGCAGCGAATCCGCCGATTATCGAACGGGAAGCCGAATTGGTGGGGGAAGGGAGAGGGAGGGAGAGACCGAATCCTACTTACCCAGCAGCTCCCATTCGCCGTTGGTGATGAAACTGCTAATGTCACCACCGGACTCGTCCTGGAGCTGCAGATCGAGCTGTAACGAGTGAGGGAACCGGAACCGGTGCCGGATAGTTAGTGAAGGGGCGAGAGGTGGGGCTGCAAGGTCACCTTGAGAATACCCAAAAAAGGCTCCCGGACCCTTGCGTCAGGATGTGTTCCAATCCGGACCCTGGGCTTAGGCGACCCACTTTTTGGGCCGCTCGTTCTTCTTTTTTTCTTTTTGCTTTGTTTTTTAATCCTTTCACCAAGGGACGGCACGGTGCCGGTGGGCCGGGGCTGGGAGGGGGGGCTAGGTGGTGGTACGCAGCTTCGTGCGGAACGCGGTGCAGCTGGCAGCTGGCACGCTGCCAACGCTTGGCAGCCTTCCCGGTCCCGGCTGAGTCCGTTCGATCTTAATCATTTATCGGCCCCACCATTGATCGCATCGCCCAATCGAGAGAGGGAGAGCGAGAGAGGGGGCCCGCATAAACACTCACACACGAGCGCGAGCGAACACGTCCTTCGGGCACAGGTATAAAGAGGAGATTGGAATGTCGGGCGGACTCAGAGGCAAACACTAATGCGCTTTTGGCAACGCTTCAGGTCCGGATTGTGTAAGCCGGATTGGTCCCCCCTCGGGCTATGCTAAAGGATCTAGTGCATCGATTGCTCGGCCCGGCCGGCGTTGTATTGGTGAAGACAACATGCCGTGGCCGCGGTGCACTATGAATGATTAAATTCATGCATCCGGAAGCCCTCATATGCCCTGCTTTACAGGCAACCCGCTTTTCGGAGCGCGCACGAGGACACTTTTTTGTGAGGCTTCCCGTGGCCCGCGTTTGATGAGCCCGATATGGAAGGGGCTTTTAGGTGAACCTGGAGCCGGTCCGGTCGTTCCCGCAGAGCGAACCTAACGCACGGAGTCCGCAATTAGGTGGAGCCAGGATTTTCTTGGAATGCTGCCTCGGCTCCGTTTCCACTGCCGGTGCCGGTAATTGCAAAGTGCCGTTTATTTTCTGGTAACGAACGTCACGTGCCCCGGAAGTCAGAAAGCAGATGTTTGTCGCGTTGTCCAGTTGGTCTCGTACCGGGTCGCCCATCTGCTAACCCATCTACGATGTGTGTTTTAAAAAAGTTCTGACAATTTTTCATCAAGCTCATTAAATTCGGAGCCTCGATAAGAAGGATACATTTTTGTGGTTTGAAATACAATTCAGCTATTCAGTATGGCCCTCCTGAACATCAATACACTTGTTCCTAGGAGGCTCCTTTTTGTAAATTCCATCCCTGAAGTGAAAAACTGAAAAGGCTTCAAAATACGCTTCCGCAGCTGTTATGACGTCATCATCATTGTGGTTGACAACAGATGGAAGTCGCTAGGGGCCACATCTTGCGAACACGTTGGATATTGTAACAATTCGAACTCTAATTCAAGGATTTTTGTCCTTTTCAAAATGCTCTTGTGACATTGCGGGTGCATTGCGCTGATGAAAGAGAGTGGTTTTTCTTCCTTAAATCGGATCATTTTTCATGAATTTTCACTTTCCGTAGGTCTAGAATGTTATACCAATAATCAAAATTCCGCTCCTTTTAAGGAAATTTCTGTACAAACTCGTTTCGGAACCGAATAAAAAGGTTCACCCAACTCCTGATCCTCTTGTTTTGATTTGGGATCATGGTCTCATCCCTAGTGATGATTCGGTGCACAAAATCCACTTTATCCTATCGAAAACGCTTTGAATGTTGTCAAAAAAGATGCAATCGAATGCGTTTTAAGCGAATGCGGCACTCATTTTGTAAACAGCTTTTAGGAACCCAAAACATCATTCAAAATATTAATTAAATAGCTCAATGAGATGGCTAGGCCTTATACTAAATTTCTGTAAGTGATTCGATGATTTTCCAATACGATATCCTGTATTTTTTTTACGATTTCAGGTGTTGTTTTTGTTTGTTTTGCGATGTTTTTTGACGTTTTTGACATTTAAACTTGAATAAAAATTAAAATTCAATCGATGGATGGAGATACTTGATTTTTTTTCAATGTAAAAAATACTGCGACATGTCGATACTGAATGGCTTGTAAAAAATAAATAAATTGACCGATTGAAATGAAACTTCACATACGTTCCTTTGCAGAGTGTATTAAAATAACAAAACAAAAATTACACTCGTAGCAGCACCCTTTATTGTCGAGGCTCCGAATTTAATCAGCCGCCTAGTATATCCGACTCCGATTCAATTTTTTTGTAGCGTTGTGTTGCTACACATGTCACTGAATTATGATGAAAAGTTCAGCCATTTTGAGTGATCAGTCAATTTTTGACAACTGTTTTGCTTGGACATGTTTTGGCACATCGTCGATGCCTTCTTTGTCTCATAAACCGTAGCGTAGCGTCGTCCTTCCATGGCCACCTTCAGTTTCCGGAACAAAAAAAGAAGTCCACAAGGTCCACAAGGTGGACCAGATCTGGGAAAATATCCGCGTCCGCGTAAATACAAAATTGTCAGAACTTTTTCGAACACACCTCGTATGTGTCGGTGACGGGTACCACCAGAACTTTGCATGAACAAAGACACACAGAGATGGAAGGACGGCGTTGACGGGCCCCGGTCTAAACCGGTCTTGCCAATCAGGTCACGCTGTCGTGACTACGGTTGCTGTGACCGATTGACCTGCAATCAGCCACACAGCTACGCGGGGCGGGAGTTCGTTAGCATCAGGAACACCCAGGCAGGCAGGATTTCATCCCATCGTCATCACTCACCTGAAAGCCGTCGTACGTCCAGGAGCCGAACTTCATCTCGCAGCGCTGGTCATCGAACGGGAACCAGGTGATGTCGATTTTGCACGTGGACTTGAAGATGCCCGGCGGCACGTACAGGCAGGAGCCGTTGTTGCGCACCACCACGTTGGTCGGGTACGTCCCGTCGAAGCCCTCGTCGGCGCTGCGGGTGAGACCGAAACAATTAGTAGCGATGACGAGCCGAAACGGCCGAAACGGGCCGGGTCGGGAGGTTTCAAAATAACGGGCTGCGTCATAATGAGGTCCTTCGCCCCTTGCGTCCGCCCTTTTCCGTCCTTGCTTCCATCCTTGCTTTATTGTTTCATCTCATTTCCGACACTCGTCTCTCTCTCTCTCTCTCTCTCTCT
>NC_071287.1:841403-860491 GCF_943735745.2 Anopheles bellator
TGAAAAATCAAAGCATAAACAAACGAACTGTCATTTCACTCACTGGAGCTCACGGAATTTTTCGCGCAAAAGCTTCTAGTGTGGACGCTAGCATATCAAAAAACCTGTAGAGAAAACTCATACTGTGGTCGAGGCGTAAGATGGCGCACCGGATTGCGATGCTATTTAAATTTGATAATCCACTTCGCGGGGATGGGGTCTCTCGGCCGGCAGGATTTTCTCGAAGGCATCGCTGGGCTCGCTGGACAGAAAACAACACAATCCCGGACACAGCACCGTGCACCGCTCGTCCTTTGGTTCAATACGGCAAGCGGCTAACCGATCACGGGCACCGGCAAAAAAAAAACCGGGCACGGGACTTACGTGGCAGAATTGTTTATTGTATTAAAAAGAAAAGCCAAAAGAGGAAAATAGGTCGCACCGTCTGGAGATAAACCCTTTCCCCGGGGCGATCGGGCTCGGCGTCGTCGTCGGCACGTCGGCCGATAGCACACGCTGGGTGCCGACACACTTTGAAGACTAATCAGGATTAACGACGGAATCCGGACGCTCGCCGGGCCCGGAGTGCCGGGAGTTAACGAATCGGGATCAGTATCGTATTAATTTACTACCCCTTGCATCCTTGGAGGATGAGGGCCGACACTAGCACGGGCTAGAACAAGGGCCGGCCTACCGGAACTACGATTCCAATTCGATTCTCTTCGGCCCGTCCAGCGGCCCGAAGCCGAAGCGAAGACGGAGTTTTGGGGCCGTGTAATAAAATTAATATAATCATTGCAAATTGGATCGCTCCGATCGAGTCCGCAGACTGTGCCGGCTACAGACTGTGCGGGCTACAGGCTGCCCTGTAACTTCATAAATTTTCATTAGCTTAGCCCTAAATTTAATTAGCATTTGCTTCATTAGCCGGCCCCGGACCCGTACGCGGATGCCGGATAAGTTATTAATAATTTCATTGCGATTAAACTTCACAATCAAGGAATTAGTGCGTTGGTGCGTTGTCACCGTTCACAGTACACGCGGTCACGCGGTTGGCTCCTCGGTCTAGATATCTTTCGCTGCGTCGGAGCTGCTCATCCATCATTATCCTGGTGATGGTATCCTCTCCGGGGAAAGCGACAACCACCAGCCAAACGGCAAAGTGCAATTGGAGGAAAGCTTTTCATATTTTCCCTTTTTTTCGGCAGCCGCACGGCTTTTCTCCGAGGGTTAAAAAAGTTCAAAATGGCGATTTTAACTTAACAAACAAAAAGCGTCGAAGGACTCAATGCAACGGACTTTCTGATGGGACAGAAGGTGTGGTGCTTCACAAGCTCGTAAAATCTGAATGAAAACATTAATTCAGATCGCTACCGACAAGAAATGATCAATTTGAACTATGCATTGATCGAAAACCGACCAAAATACAGTTTTTAGTATTCCGAATGGAGACGCCTGGTGGGGCACGCAAGTCGCAAGTCGAAATTGGATGACGAATTAGTTTACTGAAAAAGACGAAGAATTCTTTCGTCTGGGAAGATTAGATTAGATTTCCAGAAAAAAAACGTTTGGCAGTTTAAATTTCAAACACTCCGAATTTAAATTGGTTCCCTGCGTAATGCGTAAATTGTAAGTGTTACAAAAAGTTGTAAAAAGTTGCTCCGCATTCTTGGCCAACACCCGTTAGAAACCGGATTTTCTAACAGTAAGGATGCTCTCCCAGACAGACATGACGTCGAAAACATGACGGAAGTGGGTTAAACATAACATACTGGCGATGTATTTGCCCCCTTTTCTGCAATCACTATCACTAACAACGGAATCTCGTGGAATGCCGGACACACTGGAGCCAGTTATTAGCAAACCGTTAATCCACCAATTTGTCGTTCATTCACAGCACAGCAGCTGCGACATGTGACATTCGCGCATACTTACGCCCCGGGGTTTTCGCGGGTGAAACTTTTCGCGAGCGAAAGTTTCCCCACAAGAAGGTAATCGTTCGTGGTCTGATTGGCAATTACGCTCGACACGATGATTTATAACACTCGCAGCCGCTCGCTGCGTGACGACTGAAACCGGAGCCATGATGGCCGCCCGTTGTTTATGGTTGCTTCACACTTTAAGGATCCTGGCCCGGCCCGGCCTGGCCGGTCATCCAGGACTTGCCGAGCGGAACGTGCTTTAAGATGACATTAAAAGAAGCCCCAGAAGACCAGAAGCCGACGTTATACGGCTTGTCGTAAATCAAACTCCTTAAAGTCCTGGCGAGTTCGATCGATAGCGACGGGGCCAGCCAGATAGCCTGGGCTCGATTCCCGGGGGTCCGCGCGAACATGATTAATGCCCCAGCGAAGCCACTCCGGTAGCCTTAGAATGGCCCGGTTGTCCTTGGTGTCGGCCGGCTTTTAAGTGATGCATCGAACCGGAATCTCCGGAGTGGTTTTTTAACTTCCCGTGGGCCATTTTTTCGGGCCCGCAGACTCTCTCCGCTCTGGCCCCATTCATCAATTTAAGCCCGGCTTCACTCGCTGCCAGCACAACCAAAATAACAAGGATCCGAACCGACGGTAGGGAAACTTCCGCCAGAGAGAGAGAGCAATCGTTCGTCTCAATTAACTTCGCCTTTTTTCGAATTACCCGTACCGCCCGCTGGTTGTGGTCCGAATCCGGACCCTGTTCCGGTGCACTTCCGGCGTGGAGTCCTTGTTCGGGGAACACACTCCCGTGCGACATGACGTACGGCGTACATGCACCTCAATCAATTCGCAGAATGTAATAAATCCTGCTTGGGACGCGCGCGCACACCCGGGATGATGAAAATTTGTGTCCCTCCCGTGCTACGGAAGTGGATAAGTAACTGCGCATCCTTCGTGTTGCCATTTATCATCGGACAGATTCGAACACAGGATCCTCCACACGCATGAAGAATCGCTTTCCGTGCTTCATTCACACGTTTTGAAATCAAGATATCAGCTCACTTCATCAATCTATCCGATCCGGAGCCAAGACTTGCGCCCAGGATTTATGTTACTTTCGGGGCGAAAGTTTGCCATTTTTTTTCGAACACGAATCCTGTCGCCTTGTCTCACCACAACACCAGCAAACGGGCATTCGGTGCCGTAGTTTCCCGCCCCCGTCCGAGACGAACATAATATTTTACCGTCTCCGGTTGGATTTATTAAAGTGTGGGTCGTCTGTCATGCATGCCGTCCAACAGCACACCATCTTCTTCCCGCGTGTGTGAGGGAGGGGGGGGGTGGGGGGGGGGGGGGGGATTTTTGTAATTTTAATGCGTTTCATGAGATCCTTCCCACCGGAGGATCCGCAAAGCAGCAAACTACGCTACGACGGTACGACGGGAACTCGTTGCGCAAGGATTCCCCCGGAGAAGGTTTATTGGTTGAGCTGCAGGATTACTCTTCCAGCGGGGAGGCTCCATGGTGGGGGGGAGTGCATTCCACGTTACAGCACCGAAGCACTGGTTCGAGCGTGTTTCGGGGGGGTGTCAGGTTCGGTTAGCATCCCATTTTTGCCGCAATTCGTAACTCCGGCTCCGACTCGGAGGCAACTCCGCATTGCAGCGCGGAGAAGTTGCCCAAGAAAACCGAGCAACGTAGCAGTAGGTTGATCGAATGCGGCGGACGGACGTGCGGGTCCGGATTGCAGCGCGTCACGTTCGCCGAAGGGCTCTCGGAAAACTCGTATCGAGCAGCAGTTTGCCAAGCGATTGCAGTTTTATCGCTTGCCGAGGCGTGGCCCGCCAACGGACGAGCTTGCGAGCCGTTATTTGCCTTTTTGTTTGCTTCCTCGTCCAACACTCGTTGGCACCGCACGGAATTCCCGCTCCGTTATGTAAACCGGATCCGGGGAAGCATCGCATCGCAGCACCCGCGGGGTCCCGAATCCTAGCGTGCGTCCATTGTGTTCTGCTTCTCAAGGTTCTCGACGATCCGAAACTTTGGTGCCGAATCAACTGCTGCAGGGCAGAGGACAGTTCACCACAGCAAATCCGAGCTCCGTGTCCTTTGTGAGGTCCGCGGTCCGGGAATTGACTTCCCACCAAACTTTCCAAACGGCGGCGGTGACGGGGGTTATCCGGGGCGTGGTTGCGGTCAGTACTTCGGTGTCCGGTCCACTGTCTGCGCTACTTCCGGCTTGAAGAAAGTCCAGCGTCCAACGACGAGATTTTTGATCCTTTCAAGTGCGCCATAAATCGATCCAGAGAAAGGCGAACGAGTTTTCTTACAAATAGGGCCCCCTAATCCGTGCCTTATGTTATGCAAATCCAATGTCGGGAATCGGGAAGGATCAACAATCCGGGCGACTGCAGCGTTGCGGCAGGCGACGAACCGAACAGCGTGTCACGTGCCCGACACTTCGCGCGTTTTGCGGTTCTACCTTCGATCGATTGTTGGCGAACGCAGGTCCTGCAGGGCTGTGTGCCCATTATGTGCTGTATGGTGTGCTGAGAAAGAGCCGTCCGACAGGCCGACAGCCGATGAAAACAAAGGCGAGAGAGCGCAAAACTCTAACATAACAAAACGGCGGGTGAAGCGGCGAAGTAGCAAACCCACCGGAGTTGGCCTATTTTGCTGCGGCCGCCACTGTGGGAAAAAGGCGGTCATAAATCAACTTCAGTCAAGAAAAGAATTTTACGGTTTTAGTTATATTAGCCTAAAATATATAAGTTATTTATGACAAATTCGAATTTTTAGCCTTTCATGTTGCGTAGATTCCGAGAAATTATTTGTCAAAGTCGAAAGAGTGACGGAAATGGCTCTTTAAAACCAACTTTTTTCAGCTATTTTAACGCGATCGTTAGCACAATTCTGCAACGGTAATATACCTATATTATACATCATTCGAAAGGTAATGAATCCTTCTTTCATATAAAATAATTAAATGTTTACGTTTTGCATTGCTAGTTTGTTTTTATCGGGAATTAGTATGAAAAAGGAGGAAAAAATACAGTTTTTCAACTTTGGTAATGCAGCAAACGAGAAAATACTATTAAAGTTTAGACAATTTTAAATATTTGCTGTAAGTTTTGTTTGCATATTCGTGCGATAAATTTAGCAAATTTCTATTTAAAGAAAACAATACCTGATGTATGAGGAGGCGCCTGATCTTTTGTAGTATATGAAATGGCCATACAAAACATATTATGCCTTATGCCTTTTCTATTATTTAGGTAAACTAAGTGTTATCAGTGATCACAAATGTTGAAAATTGTTTTAGCCCGCAACTTTCTGTACGGCATTTCACCTCTTCATTGTTAGTTGAGGTTTGTGCAGTGTTTGTTAAGCATTTCATATAGAATAACCTTTAACAACCTTTCGGGCAGGTATCAGAAAAAAGCACTTCTGGTAACATTTGTCGTCGAATAGTTTTCAGATCCTGAGCGTGCGAATACTGTTCTTAATTAAAGATGTAATAGACAGGCTTAGGAATATCTTAATAACCATTAGCTGTCAGAAAGTAGTTATTGCCGCAACATTAGACAAAAATTGTAGAGATACATATGAAAAACTCTTAGTGCTTTATAGTTGGTCGAACGTACCTGTTACGTTCATGTCATGTTTTGACTCATGCTGGCGATATAATACTACATAACCCTGTACCATTAGGTTGTCTGAGAGAAGAAGCTTTGGAAACGCGGCATAAATGTTTTTGGACAAGATAGAGCAAACCATGCAAGAAAATCTTCTCAAGAGAATAATTTAAAAGACACGTTCATTCGGCGCAATACATAGCAGTGTCCCTAAAATTAGTTCTATGTCATAGCGGTTATAGATAGCGATAAAACCATGAACATAGTTAACCATAAACGGATAAAGTAAAAGAATTGTTAATCATGGAGGAACACATTAGGGACGATATCGCGATTGATCATGTATTGAACCAAGTAGACAATATCGATTTAAGGTTGGATGAAGACATAGACTAATAAGTTTTCTATCAAACGTTTAAATAATAGTTCATGGGTTGGATACTTCGGAAGATACTAACTACTTGCTTCAAAATTCCCACAAACGGAGTCGGTAAGGCTCCCTGATCAGTTTATATCCTTTTTCTAAATTCACAAAGCATTCGATTTGTAGCCGAAATTCGGTATTTGATTTTATGATAGTGCTTTAAATTTTTTCGTGTAATGCGGATTGCATACTTACGGCGTTTAAAAACCTTAAAACAACGAAAAAAAGCTTATTTAATGCACTTGAACGCGTGTATTGCACATAGAAAGTTGAATTTAATCGAAACACATGCAAAGAAAACAAAAACGTTGAAAACAGTGCATAGGTTCTTCCTAAAAACAAATATGTCCGCCTTTCCCATACAAATTCCCCACTGTGTGGGCCGCCTCCCTGTGGATGTGTCACCCGGAGCAGAGGTGTTCCCGGGGTGGTGCTCTGACAGCGCGAGAAGCAAGAAAGCGAAAAAGGAAGGAAAACACAATGGAAGTAAAAACAAAAAGGCACCAACTCACCGAGCACGACATTTCCACGACATTCCACGGTTTGTTTCGGTTCGACAACACGCTCCCGTTCCGTTGTGTTTGAAACCACACGGCCCACACGCATCCTTGCGGAGAGTGTGTAACGTTGGGAAAAGATCCCAGCGAACGAAAAGGAGCCCAGCTCGGTGGGAGGGGGGAGCATTTAATCGCCTACCAGGCCTCCTTTTGTATCAACATCCCGGGATCAGCCGGATGTCTCGCGCCCGTGTCGGGGGCCTGCCTTTTTGGGGACCGGGACACGTCGGCGAGAACGTCTCTAATAAATTGCAGTTGGTTTAGTTGTAATCTTGTTAGCAGAGCCCACACACGCGCATCCTTGAAGCTTCGTCCCCTCGAGGCAACAGTCGGAAGGAGTCCAGGGCCAGGACCCCGGGGGGCGTCTTTGTTCTCCGTCCACCGAGCGACGGATGATTGACACCGAATAGATTACACGACAGTGGGTGGGATGGGTGTAAAAGTGTAAAAGGCTCTTCCAACTCAACTGCACAAATTGTGCGCAGCAAACGAGCCCCCCTCGTTGCGGGTCGGAACCCTTACTACCTGTCCTCGCTTTAAGGAGCGCGAGAAATGCACAAAAATGGTGACAAGCCGAGGACCAAAGTGTGCCGAAAAAATCCTCGCGCCCGCTCAAACTTTCCCAAACGAACGCGCGATCCCCCCCCCCCCCCCCCCGGGGCCCCCGGGGGGGGGGGCGCCCGGCCATTCGGGCAACGCATCATCATTATTGTTGCCGTTGTTGTTCCTTTTTTTTTTGCTGTATTTCTCCGCGGCCCGACAATGGACAGTGGCCTCGTTTTCCCGACGGTGGCGGCGGCGAAGGAGTTTTCGGAGCGGAAAAATCGATGCACGCGCCACTGCAGTGCGCCAATACTGGCGGGAAGGAACCGAGGGAGCGGGAGCGGGAGCGGAGCACCCGGCTCTCTTTGGTCGGCTCGCTCAGGTCCGGCACCTGGCGGTCAATTTCGCAAAGCAAAACAGCAAAAAAAAAAGGAGGAGGAACGGGCGGATAAGAATAAAGGAATGTGGTGTAAGGTGACGGTGACGCTTGCGCTTGCCGCTCCTGCTGATCCTGGGAGGCCTGCCGCCAGGCACACCTGAGCACTGAACCGCTCTCACCTCTTCCTCCCCCCTCCGCCGATGGAAACGTTTTAAAGTTTAAATTCGATCAACTTACTGTCGCATCCTCGCCCGGTAGGCCCGCCGTTCTTCGAATCCTGTTCCGAATTTGACAGGTGGCCTGCTTTTTTTCCCCCCCGTTCAAGTTTGGCAGGTAATTCGCGTTGTGCAATAATTGGAAATTGATTTGTGTGGGCATCGGCGGGATTGTTTTTTTTGCCCGTGTCGTTCGATCCTTTTCGGTTGGCGGTGGCTCCTGCAATGCACCGAATGTGCAACGTAGTCCTTGTTTCTCTCCCACTCTCCTTCACTCTCTGGGGTTTTGTTTTGAGCCCATCCACCCGTCCATTGTGGTGTTTGCACACTGTGCACGGCGAAGTTCATCTGCATCTCTGCAGTTCCCCGTACTTTTTTTTTCGTCCTTACGTTTCCGTGACGCTTTTTGTTTTGGCTAGTAAATGGCAAAGTCACTAGTTTTTGTCTGTTATGCTCTTGTGGGAGATGGTTCAGCGGTTCTGCTGGTCCCGATTTCAGGCTCGCAGAAAAACCGGGCTCAATAATCCAGAAGCTGACCCGCGGGCGGACGGGGACTCTCGAGCCCCGAAAGGTTAATGGTCTGCGGAGGCTGCGATTCGAGCATCGCGTTTATTATTGACCTGTCGGGTTCCGGGTCCTGGTGATTAGGCTCACCTTAGGGCTTAAGGGTGGATCGAAAAAAAAGGGAAGAAATCCACAACCGACACAGCATGATCGATCCATTTTGGCCCCGCCGGGTGAACGGTGAACCCCGAAGAAAAACCCCCGAACAGGAAGGAATAAAGCCGTTACCGGCCCTGACCGCGCGCGGTAATCTTTCCGGTCGCTCTCCACTCCACTCCGGTTCGTCCTTTCGCTGTTTTTCCTCCCGGCGTGTCCAGAGGGCCGGCGAACCCCTTTTCAGCCACCGTCAGCCAGCTCAGCGCAGCACCGGAGCTGATTGGTAATCCTTTCGCGTAATCGCGTTGAATTACTTCCGCCCGCACGAATTATTTCGCTCCCAAATTTTTGCCCCGCCGATTTTCCGCCGACAGGCGGAAGAGACGTGGAAAATCGGTAAAATTAGGTGGACGTTCCAACGAAGTTCCTAACGAAGTTCTCGGGGAAACTTCGCCCGATCGGTAGATGGCCTACCCAGCCGACGATTGCAGGAGCGAGTGTCTTCCGGAAAATGGTCGGGGAACGCGTGTCACGGTCGTCAAGAATTATCCTTTACCCCGAGTCGCTCAGATCCGCTCCGCTCGCAGTCGGGACGGGACGTAAGGTGGTCGGCCACGGCCCGAAAGGGAATGAAGGAAACACCGACAAGGATTCGCGAGAAAAGCGGCAAATCAATCGAGCTTTCCATCGAACCTCGTCGGAGTTCGTCTTTTTTTTGGTACTATTTTCGCGTCGCTATTGGACGAGTGTCGTAATTGAATTGTACATCAGACGTTGGGTGGGGAGGGGGTGTGGGGGGTGCGGGATCGCCTCCGGGGGGGTTATTGCCATTTAATTGCTGTCGAATGGTAATGACACGGGGCAAAGATAACGGTTGCCCAGCCGATGGCGCTGATAATGCGATGATGAAATGATGTTTTTCACCGGAAAGCTGGAAGCCGGAAAGGTGGGGAGGGGGGGGGTCGAAGAGCATCCCGGGCCGGGACCCACCGTCAGGATGATTGGGTTTCGATGCTCCGACCGCTGCACCTGACCGTGCTGATCCCGCCCTCCACAAAGAGTCCTTTGTGGTGTTAGGATCCTTTTTCACGTCTTCACGACCCTCTCTGCCCATTCCATCGCCCGGTGAGCGTAATCTTTGGCCTAGCGCCCACCCACCGAAGCCATTGGGCGAAGGGCGTTTGTCAGTTGAGGGATTTATTTTCGCGTGGTCCTTAAGCCTTCCGGCCGGCTGCCAACCCTCTCCGGAGAAGGTGGTGCAAAAAAGTGCCGTATTCTAAGCGGGCATCCGGGAGAATGACGAAAAGAAAAAACCCATTCCCATTGAGGGAGGGGGAGCGGACCCTGTGTGCATCCTTTTTGGTCCTTCGCCTTTTTTTTGATATATAAAATATCATAATTTCCTCGATCGGAGCCCGGAATAGTGTAGAGTTCGGGCTTCTTGTAACGCCATCTGCGTTCGCTCGGTGAGAGGCGTTTTTAAACCAACCACACTCGGGCCTCGGATCGCATCGGAAAAACTGCGGGCTGGAAGGACGCGAGGACTGGAAGGAATCGCTGAAATGCCTCGACCACGCACACCCAGCCGCTCCGTGCCGGCTTTTTTGGGAGCGGACGACGAGCCGACCTTTTTTTTTGGGGTGGGGGTTTGCATCTCCGACAGGTCCTTTTCGATTTTCTTCCTTCTTACTTAATGCGCTGCGCTTCACGCTTCTTCTGCGTTTCCTTCGTCCTTTATGTTATGTGCTGCAGGATTCTGGTGCGGCATTGTGGGTTTTTTTTTCGTGGGGTTTCCTGGAGTTTCTCGTTTGGGGCGGAAAGTGCCATGATCCTTGGGGCCGTCAAGATGCGGTGGCCGGAACATAGGCCGGGCAGCAAATGGGCTGATGGGTTAGAATTGTGTTGCGGAGACGCTATCTCGCGGAAGGTCCCGGTTTCCGACCACGATTACGGCTCCCGGGGCCCGTCCGCCCGCCCGGGAAAGGATATTGATAAACGGATACACGAAGGTGGCGGTCCGCTTGAGAGTCGCCAAGCCAAGAAAGTGTGTCGTGTCTCGGTTTTGCGGGTGGAATTTCGTACTATTTCCTTAATTTCGCCCAACGGCAGGACGTCGCCCGGACTGCTGACAGATCCCCCTAACTGTAACCTCATTCGGACTGGGGATCGCTCCGAAGGACTCCGAATCGTGTTCTCAATCGACGGCCAAGGATCAAGTCACCCGGGGGCCACAGTATGAGAAACTTGGAAAATATTTATGGCAGGCCAAGAAACTATGAATCTTTTGCTAGAGTTCCGTGAGTTACTTTGAGTTGCTTTTGAGCGCCTTATGTTTACGGGATATTTTCTCGTTTCGGGGGTATTTTTTTCAATTTGACAGTTTACGGCAAATTACGGCAAATTTTTATTGCTTTCCAAAAATATGGCTAGTTTTTCGACAGCGGATCAAATTTTGACAAAAATGGCCATAGAAGGAGAAGGAAAGGAAATTGAAAAATCAAAGCATAAACAAACGAACTGTCATTTCACTCACTGGAGCTCACGGAATTTTTCGCGCAAAAGCTTCTAGTGTGGACGCTAGCATATCAAAAAACCTGTAGAGAAAACTCATACTGTGGTCGAGGCGTCAGAAATCTATTACGAAGGTAATCGATCACTGATCACCAGAAACCGGGTCCCGATTTTGGTGGATTCGTTCCGCCCGAAGGACCTCCATCGTAAGTTCGCATGAGGGCGATGACTTTTGGGTACCGACACTTCGGGGCAATGGAAAGGAATCTTCGGAACAAAGGCCGGACCACTCGTTCGGAAGATGTGATGTGTATTTGATCGCCGTTTCAGCGAGTATGGCACGGGCAGGATACGAGGCTCGTAACCGGCCTCGAGAGAAACAATAGAACTTTCGCAGCGGTTTACGATGCCCGGGCCCGGGGTCATCCATTAGGCGCGAGCGCCGGTGGCCGGTTTATGAGCTGTGGCCTCCTCTCGATGAATGTGTGCGGACGGAAAGTGCTGCCATAAACGCGAACCAGACGGGCAATTCCAACCACTTTCTTTATGAGCCTGGCCCGGCCCGACCCGGCCATGCAGCTGTCAAAAATGTTGGCCCAACCGCCCGTGGTCCGAATCGATAGATACAGGACGATGCTCGACTTCTTGATTGCGAACGCGACTCCGGTCTGTAGTTGATTGTTCGGCTAGCCCATCTCGCATGGGAGGCTCGCAGGGGAACTGCGTTTGATTGGTGGCCAATCGGCCGATCGGACAAGGAGCTACTTGACAAGGAGCCTACCAGGACACCCCATCGCCCGGGGGGGCATAAGAAAAATGGATGAAGTGGAGTCAGTGACATGACAACCAACTGGGCCGCTTGTCGCCTGTCCGGGTAAGGCCCTTTCCGGGCAGGGACAACCGGGACGCTCTCGAGGCAGCCTGTCAGTGACAGGCAGTGGCAATTAAATGTATCCATATCATATAGGCACGGCAGGACCATTAGTGACGTCTGCTTGCCTCTAGTTTTTGCTCTATATCTTCTGCGACACAGCCGATTCGCAGCCTGGGCCTTCATTTGTTTGTCAATTGTTTGCCGCCCAAACCACGCGCAAAGAACGCACGAATCGATGGTTCTACTGTTGTGTGTCCTTTTCCACGTCTTACCTGTTTGGAACAATACTGAGTTTGGTGGCTCCAGAATCACATACTACGAACTGCGATGACGGGGGCACCTCAAGTATTTTCCCTCAGCTCAGCATATGAGCCACGATAATCGAAGGCGGGCAACACTTACCAATTTCAGCCAAATGTTCGTGATGAGAAGCTGGTTCTTCTCGTCCTGCAACGAAACGGCAAAAGAGCAAAGTTAGTGTCGATCGATTAGCAAGTTTCGCAAGAAGCAACCCACGCCCCGACGGCCCCCGACGACGGACGATGATTAATTTTCGTTTCCTGCATTTTAAACTTTGCCCAATTTTGCCCAAATGAAAGGGAATGAGAGCGAGCGAGAGAGAGAGAGAGAGAGAGAGCGAGTGCAACCTTTCGTCCCCGTCCCCTAGTCTTTGGCGAACTCAAAAATGCCACCAAATTCCCGAAGGTGGCGAATGAGTGAGACAGCGCGAGAGAGAGAGGGAGCGAGAGAGAGCGTAGCCATCGAGGCCGGGGCTGAATATCGTCGCCAAACTAGGCGAGTCAACCTTCATGGTCAAACGCGGTTTTTTTTGCCCCCCCCCCGAACATATTTGCTCATAAAAACTAATTAAAACCATATTGTCGTCCGGTGGCGGCCGAGGTCCTGACGGGCGGCTAAGGTTAACCCGCTAATATACCGAACGGGGGAGGAACTGTGTGACAAATCAAAATCACGACCCACGACGACCAGCTGGTCGCCGGCGAAAACTTATTAAAACGAAGGTCCCTCTCGGACGGCGGACGGCGTGGTCCTCAGGTTTCCAATTTCGATTTATCTACCTCTCTCTGTATGTGTGTGAGTGTGTGTTGGTGTTCGATCCTTTAAAGTTTCATGAGCCTGTTCTCCCGGTTGGTACGCTCTTCGTATGAACGTATGTGAAGTTTCATTTCAATCGGTCTGTTAGTTTTTTTTTACAAGCCATTTATGATCGCAATGTCACAGTATTTTTAGAACAGAAAAAATCAAGTATTGTGCCGGGATTTAATTTTTATGTTTGGAAGGTTTAAAAGCAGAGGAAAATTATAAACCAATGTTACAAGTGTATAAGGACTCTTCATCTTCAATTAGGACATTAAAAGAGGGGTTTTCTGAGTTTAAACGTGGTCGTACTTACGTAATCGTAGAAACCGTAGAAAAAAAAAAGGATATCGTATTGGAAAGAGCATTCGAATACAATGTTCTCAAACAACAACATTTGGAGTGTTTTCGATAGGATTTTGTGCATCGAATAATCACTCGGGTCTATCACCATGATCCTGAATCCAAACAATAGGCTAAGGAGTGGTTGATACCTGGTTTTTAGGCTCTGAAACGAGTTCGTGTCCAGAAATCGCCCAAAAGGGCGTTAGGATCCGTTTTTTGGGATGCGAATGGATTTTTTAATAGCAGGTTACTTGCAAACCAATAAAACAATAAGTTTTGATTATTTTTGTAACTTTTTAGACCAACTGAAAGAGTAAAACATCCTTTTTCATCATGACAATGCACACAAGAGCAATTTAAAAATAGCAAGAATCCTTGAATTAGAGTTCAAATTTTTGGAGTATCCACCGTCCTCATCAGATTTGGCCTCTAGCGACTTCCATCTGTTTTCAAACCGAAAAAAAAATTAGGCCTGAATAGCGTTTTTCATCAAATGATGACGTCATACTAGCTGCGGAAGCGTATTTTGAAGCCTTTCCAGTTTTTCACTTCAGGGATGGAATTCAAAAATTGGTGTCTCCTTGAAACAAGTGTTCAGGGAGGCCATACTGAATAATTTTTATTTTATTTATTTTGTTTTTTATTGATGGATAGTTTGAAAGCAAAGGAAACTTATGTAGGAATAGTGACATACGGACTCTTCGCATTCAATGAGTAACGTGGAAAAACGATGGGTTGCTGAAACGTGGTCGAACAAGCCTTGAAGACGTCAACCCTCAAGGACGTCCAAAAAACAGCAACAAACGCTGAAATCGTACTGGAAAATTATCCAATCGTCGGTCCTTGTTAGCCCCTTTTTAAAGGGGGATCTTCGATCTGACGTGTGGGATAATCGTACCCACCGCCGAATGTTGCCGAACTTGCCGGCTGAGGTACCTGTGCTTCATTTCGGTGCATCCATTGACGCACCACGTTCCACCATGGCTGTGAGTTTTGAAGATGTCTCCTCAGTCTCCCAGCCCTCCACCGGGCACTGGAGACGCCGGGACGGAATTCTAGACGGACGTGACTTTGGACCGAAACTGTCTAATCAAGATGTAGGATTAATGGTGTGCCAACGAGCCAACGAGCAAGCGAACCCTGTCACGGTCGGTCGCTGGCCGAACCGCACGCAATCCGTTCCTCTCCGGCGGACCGGTTGCGGTTTAATCGGCAACAGGCCTTTATCGAGCCCACGGCCCAGGAAATATTGCGCGCCGTTTGTTGTTCTTCCTTCCCCAGGTCGGGGCGGGCGGTTTATGCTTTATGCTCAGTAAATCGCCCATCCACAGTCACTGGCTGCTGCTGTTGCTGATGAATTTTCTCCCGGCGAACCGATGAAGAATGGGGCACGTTCCGGCCGGCGCCATTGTGTTTGCGACCGTTTGCCGCGTAAATGGGTACGTGGCGCACGTGGCGCCGAGACGCATCGTAACGCATCGCATCCCCTTTTTTTTTTTTTTGCTTGGGTGGGTGGGTCGTGCTTTAATTAGGTTTCTTCATGTTTCAAATTAAAACAGCAGCCAGGCAGGAGGGCAGCCCGGCAGGGACGAGAAACGGGGGGGAAAAAAACCATCGGATCGCCGGCTGCCAGTGGCTTCGCGAAACGGAAGGCACTAAAAAACCGGGCTCCCCGGAAGTGGCCCGATAAGTGGCTGGCGAAAAAAAAAAAATAGGACCAAACGAAGTTGGGCAAACCGTTGGGTAGAGAAAGCGCGTGACATCGTTTCCTTTTTTATGCTGGTTCTCTCTCTCTCTCTCACTCTCTCTCGCTCTCTCTCTCTCTTGATCTCGCACCATCGAAAGGTTAATTCGAGTTAAAGATGAAGATACTGCTGTTCCGGGCTTCCGTTCCGAACCCCGGTGCGACAAACGCCCTGAAGACCGGAGGCGGGCGAGCCGGAATGGAGTGGTAGGGGGGCCGTGGAGTCGAATCGATCGAAGGACCGCCACCGGCAACCATGTCGTCCTCGCTATCTCGGGTTCCTTTCCTGCGCTGCTGGGGCGCTCCTAACGGAAAGTCAACAAAACAACAGCCTTCGCTGGGGCTTGTTGGGAGCGGGCCCAACTCTGCGGGGTGGCAAAACTTCCGGAACCCCGAGTGTTGGGCCGAGGTTAGTGTTGTTGAGAAACTGCGGCAGGCGGCATCATTTGTTAAAGTTTTCCCAGCCAGGACTTTTGCTCATTTCGGTCGGGCTGTCGGAGTCGGGTACAATTAACGGGAAGCCGACCAGCTGACGATTTGATCCCCGTTCTCGGTGCGAGAGAGAGAGAGAGGAAGCTGTTCGGGTCTTCGGGAGCTAAGAAATCTGGAATGTCTGCCCTCAGAGCCCGGGCAGCTCGACGTGCTTTCACGAGAGCACCGGTAAACTTCACAAAAACTCTTGCCCCAAAAATCTCGGATTGAGTTGGATTGCAGAGGAATCTGCAGATCTGGATTGCAAGTGTGGCTGCATGGAACTAATTTTTCCATAACTAAATCTCGAGCCCCTTGCCCTGCCCATGAGCCGCTCGAATCGAGCAGACAAACCTGATCGCCTGTCCGGCACAAACAGGGACTGTCTACGGGGATCACCACACGTTTCGGAATGGACATTTCACCGAAAACAATGTTCCCGACCGACTCGGGACCGACGGCAGCTTAATTAAATTCGAGGAATTCTGCCGCTCACGGTGCGCCACAAACTGCCGCTTCACCTGACCGGTCGCTGATATGCCCGCCTCGAAGGGCGGGACGAGCATAACTTCCTGGTCATCCTGGGTGCACCGGAGAAATATATGAGTCAGAAATTTGGGCATTTGCATATAAATCAGGAAATATGCATTAAGCACAACATGCCCGAAGTCCAGAAGTTCGTGTTCCCATTTGGTTCCGGGCCTAGACGACGACGACCGGAACGACACATGTGGCCGACATTTGCGAAGTGTTCCTTGCGGTTAGCCAACGTTCCGGTTACGTCACAGACCACACATAATTAGACCACCGCTGCTGCTGCCGCTGCCAACTTTAATCGAAAAAGCACTAAAACCTGCCCTGCCAGAACCGGGGTTGGACGAAAAATGTTCCAATCTCAAATTCGAGCACTTTCGAGCAGTTTCGAGCACTTTCGAGCAGTTAGTGGAGAAGTGCGCGAAAGCAATTTCAACGTACAAAACTTGCTGACACGACCCCCGATTTGTTTCTCCAACTTGACAGGGAAGAACGCCACGGGGGGGGCCAACGATAACGGAAGACGAGACGAGTCGGAGGACGACGGCCTACCCTTAGAGGGTGAATAAATTAAGCCCCATTAATCACCGGGAGGCGGGGGGGCTAAAGCAACAGTGAACCACGCCGTAACTCCGCCGATCCGAAAAGGTTTCCTCCGTGAGTGATGGACGAGAGTTTAGCGAGCTTTCAGTCGGTGGATTAGTGCCAGTGGCTCAATGCACGCCAAGTTGGCCTTCTCTTTTTCTATGCCGCCGGCTAATGGGACGTCCTGAGTAGCGGTGGCTCAGTGGTCAACTCCTGCCAGGGCCACTAATTGACCTCCCGCTCAATCATAGCCGAGAACCCCGAAGGGACCCGGGATGTCGATGAGCGACTTTGCCGACGCCAGCACCATGGGTCAGATTAAAAAGCAGCCAGCCAGTACTGCCAGAAGCTGGCAGGCTGACGTAGCCAAGGCTGACCGAAAAACCCCGCCGGGTTCGGAAGCCTTAAACTAGTCCGGGTCCTCTGGTAACAGGTGACGTGCAGTCGTGGCCCACAGAACAAAGGACCAAGGCACACACACGGAGCTGCAGCCCAAATCTTGTGACCAAATTGGGGCCCGAAAGGGATGTTTGCCGACCAATGTTTGCTCGTAACAATGATGACGTTGCCTTCCGGGGGCTGACGAGCTGCCGACGACGACGTGCCCGATTTGTCATCTGCCAGGGCTGCTCAAGCAGTTCCTGACACAGGCACCTCCTAGAAGCATCCTTTGTTGTATCGTGTTTCCAATTTTTCACAGATTTCTGCGGGGCGGGGTGGGAACTCGACGGGTTGGTCGTGAAGTCGTCCGACTCCGGGGAGTTTGCTCGCACCGGAGGCAACCACCTTCAGGCGCAGGGAGCATCACACGCCAAATCTCGGGCACCGGGCCCCGAAGCCAGCGTCCTGGCGACGTCCTTTTCCAGGCGCCCAGACCGCGGCAGTGCCACTCTCGGCACACTAATTAACCAATGGGTGCGATTGTTGTCGTGTTTTGCTGGGCGTGAGTTTTGCCGGAGATAGTTCCAACCATCTCAAGGCATCGGTGTGCCTTTCTTCAACCACTTACGAAACGACTCCCTGGCCCCCGCTTTTGGGATGTGTGGCGTATGCAAAGTGAAAATTAAAGAAAAACAGAGCACACAGCCGCCGGGAGCGGACGGAAGCCAACACACAGAGAAGCGACCACAGAGAAAGCGCATCCTTCGAGCAAAGGGGAACTGGGTCAGCAAAACAGCCCAGGTCTGCCATTTCAATCCGCCACAGGCTTCCTTTATTACCCGTCCCCCGGGGGGGGATTTCTGAAATTTCAGTTCTCCAGCGAACCAGGAAGAAGCGACTTTCAGCGACAGTTCCTGTGCCTGACAACGTCAGACAGGTTCAGAAAATTGGAAGCAAAGATACTGGGTCCTTGTGTGCCAGGTTCGTTACCATCGCGATTAGCGGCGATCGAACCGAGAGCCTTCGAAAACTCGATACCTGCCGGTTGCCTACGGTTTACTTATTTGCCCAGCCGGAACCGGCGGAATTCCCGATATTCCAGAGGTCCGATCACCAGGGTCCGATTAACACGCGGCGATAAGAAATATATTTTCGGAACCCTGGACTGGACTGGAACGGTTGGCTGTAATGTAATTAAAGATGGCTGTGGATCTGGTTCACTCCTGTTCAGCTGCCAACTGCTACCAGTAACCACTGCCAAGTAGGCCACGGACCCTTCTCTGACTAATTCATTCGCTACCGAGGCTTCCGGGGCCATCGATTGCTTATCGTGCTCCGCAATGATTAAAACGTGGACGGTGTGCATTTTACATAGAGCCGCTCACTTATTCACACTGCTCAAGGCCGACGGAAGTCCTTCGCGCCGGGCGTCGTCGACGGTTGGCGTAAGCGTAAACACGCGGTGTGTGTAGTCGATTGGAAACCGAATTGATTTCCCACACCTCGAACATGGTATCTATCATTCATGGTGGTGCCGAGTGCCGCGGACGAGATCCTTGGCGATCCTTGGCACAGTCCCGGTGATGAAAAATGAAAAGCGGAAACGTTCAAACACAACCGGCGCCCGAATATTAGGATCCAAAAACGCGAAATAGCCAAATGGTATGGCTTTCACGGTGCCGGTGTGGCCGTAAGGATATTGCATATATTACTCACGAATCCTCCACCCCTAGTGGCAGATGGCGAAGGTGAACGAGATATGAAACTAAGTCGGGGGGGTTCGCGATGTCTTGTGGTGGGGTTTCTCGCATCTAATCGTCCTCGCCAGGAAGCTCAATATTACTGGTTACAGGTCGGCAGGGAAGCGGTTCGATTCGGGATGCTGGAGGGTAGGGCTAGGGCTACGTACCACGTCGATGATCTGCATCAGTGTCAGGCCGAAGCTGAGCTGCAGCGGGTCGGACTCGTTGACGACGGGCCGCTCCAGCACGTTGTAGTTGTCCAGCAGATGGTGCAGCAAGCGCTTCTCGTGGTACCCAGCGTCAATCACTGTTGCGGGAAGAAAGCAGAGTACGACGGTTTGTGTTAATGAAAGTGGCACTAACGGAACAGCCCACGCCCCTCGCCTCGAACGGGGAAGCAGAAATCGAACGGCGAAGGACATCCTCGCGCCTCGAAAGTGTATCTCGTAGAAAGGCGCTCGTCAGGCGATTGTGCTATTGTTTTTCTGCGCTGGC
>NC_071287.1:880491-900491 GCF_943735745.2 Anopheles bellator
CAGAGTCTGCGTTGGGCTGGGTGTGTGGAAGAGACGACGAGACGGAAGTGGGAATTTTAATTTTGGGCCTCTCGAACGTTATTATCTTGATGACTTGGGTGGAGCTGTCGCAATGGTGCCTGAATGTCTCATTCGCTCGACTTCGATCAGACCACAAATCCCTTGCCGGGAAGTATCAGGATCATAAAACAAAATTCCAAAACTTACCACAAAGAGCAGACTATGGGCGAATCTTAAATAAGTAGCAAGCCTCAAGTAAAGTGGCTGGACACAATCGTTCCCTACGCACAGTACAGAGTGGGCAAACTGACGGGTAGTAACTAGAACCACTTCGAATTAATACAACAGTGTAGTGAAGTTTGCGACAGGACGTCTGCTCAGTCTGACAACCGGTAACAAAATGGGGACGAAATTGATAAACACTCGGTTTTTCTGTTGATGCGAACCTACCGGGGCATATTTATACACAATCTCCCGCCATGGAACTGCCACTGGATTTACGAAGATTTTACTTATAAATACTGTCCTGTAGGCCGATGAAAAAGCCGGTCCAGGAATGCATGCTCCTTAGTGTCCTGAAATTGCCTAGCACGCCTTACCAAAAAAAAGCGCTCATCAATAAATTTATTTCCCTACAAAGTGCGAAGTGATCGGAAGCCATCCTATTTGTGTTGGTCCTTCCATCCAACTAGATCGGTAGCTGTTACCCTGGCTTGTAAACAGGACGATGGAGGGACCGGTTCTTCACACGAATCGGAACATTCTGACACCGGAATCGCTGAGCAGGGCGAACAGCAAACAATGTTGTACCGCCTAAGCCTATTTCCGAATGTCAATTTTTATACTTATTTTTCGAAGCCAGCTTATCTCCTTGGTTTCGGGCACCGAGTGAAGGAATTGGAGAGGAATCGAAACGATGTTTGGGGCGCCATTTTCCGAGAACCTAAAATTCGACCCAACACGTTCACTAATTTCAATAGTTTCAATTTTTTGTGCAAAAGCAAGCCAGCTATTAGGAAAATAACACAAAGTGTATCAAAGTAATCAAAACTGCCGGGCATCGAAAGTCAACAACAGAACCAATATGGAAACGAGTGCAATAACCATCTCAACAACAAATGTTTATCTATTAGTGAAAAACAAATGGAAACAACAGAAAGGCGATATCGCATAATTCGTACCGATTTTCCGCTCCTAACTAATATTAATGGAAGAAAAGCTTTTTACCACTGGCACTTTTACCATGATGAAATGAATGAAATGAAATGTATTCTTCAGGAAATATCTGCACCTTGTTTTAACACCAGGTAAATGATTTCAGGTCGAAAAATAAATTATTTTGGTTTGCAACCCATCTTTGAAAGGGTTAGGACCATATCATCTTTTGTTCCTTAAAATGACGGCTTGCGGGGAATATTATTTTTCTGCAACCTCTATAAGAAAACTGCTTCAAAATCGCCCCAAATGTTTGTCAGTACTTGTTTTTAGAAGATCACCGTGTTTTCAGAGGTTTAAAAAATATCTTATTGGCGATATTGGTTTAACAAAGAAAGAGCATAGGAGGACTCCAAAAAACGGACTTTCAAATAGGACAGAAAGGTGTGATGCTTCGCAAGCTCCTAAAACCTGATGAAAACACTAATTCAGATCGCTCACGCTTCACCAACAACAAATAATCAATTAAAACCATGCATTGATTAAAAAAACGACAAAAAAATAGTTTCTAGTATTCCAAATGGAGACGCCTGGTGGGGCACGATGGCCAAAAAAAACTTGCCGTTTCCATGCCTCCCTCATGGAAACTGTTTTAGGATACTATCAAATCACCTGCATGGGAGCTGCTATCGCCCCGCTGTATTCACCAGACTTGACTCTTTCCGAACATCATTCATTTTCATCGATAAGACACGTATTGGCTGAGCAGTTCTTCGTATTTTTACGAGGAAGTCGAAATGTATAGCTAGCGACGTCATACACTTTGAATAAAAACAAAAATTGCATTAACATTTTATGAACATATTTTTGTGTGCTAAAAACAGTTCACTTCTCAACGCATAGACCTAGTAATGTTTTTAAAAAAAAACTCCAATTGCAGTTGCAGTGTCCAACGTTTTTGCCGATAAGAAATCGGGTTTGGAAGATGAAACGTCTTCGTCGACGACGTCGACACGCCCGGTGCTGCACACAGGACCCGATGGAGGGAACGAGTCAAATATTTAACGAATCAAAGCGACAGCCCCCGGCGCGCGCTACTGCATTCCGAAACGCTGGCTGAAGGATGTGGGAAGGGTGGGGTTTTGGGAAGGGCGGAAAGGGAATTATGCAATCATCGCAGAATAAACATTAGATCCCGAACAGCGAACCCGCACCCATGGCCGGGCGGATGGCTCTGTTCCCGGGACATTCAATATTGGGCCGCTTCCAAATGTCCCTGCCAGCCGAAGCATTAACACCATCATTATCATCACAGCCCCACAGCAGGGTGGCGGCAGGACTCCGGCCCACGTGGCCGACCGGACGGGCGGAACAAACGAAACAGCGTTCGGTTCGGTCGGAACCGAGCTCGTTAAGGTACGGTCCTCGAAAAGGTGCCGGCTACATACCGATACCCCGGTCCTGGAGGGGCCAGGACACACACATACACACCCCGACACACATATAGTCAAAACAAAATCCTCAAAGTACTCCGGCCCGGCCCGGCAAGTCGGAATCGGAACCGGAACCTACTTGGCAGGAACTTGGGCAGGGCTGGTTCATCATTCTTTCGGCTACCGGCACGATGTTTGCGTTTCCGATGTGGAACACATTAATAGGCGAGCCCGAAAAAAGGATATTTGACTGGACGCACCGATAGCGGCTCGAGTTCGACTAGAATAGGGGACATCCACACAAAGATCCATCCATTTATTGGGCTTTTCTAATCTTTTCAAAGCGCCTTCGTTCCCGAAATTTGTTCCACGCGAATTCAGGATTCTCACACTGATCGCCGGGGAAGACCCGGGGGCAGCAACAGCAAATCTTTGGCGCATCTCCACCATCATCATCATCATCGAAACTCTGCACTCCCGGGCAGAAGGGGTTCAGAAATTAAACAAATGCTTCTCGGCCGGCATTACGTCAAATCACGTACCTGATCGTCACCTTGCTGGCCGCTTCTGTGGCAAGTGGCAAATATGGCATCCTGCCTGGGTCGCAACGCAATTTGTCGCAATGTGGCCCCCGTGTTCTATTGTTTCTCTCGCTCTCCCTCCCGGTGGCGCATTGTTTGGCGCAATAAGGACTCGGAACAACGGTCGTCCGAGAAGTCTGAACTAAAAACCCTCCGTTCGTCCCTGTATTCTTCGCTGTGTTGTCCATCCGATCCGATCTCACCACGCAAACTATGCACGAACAGCGAACGGGCCGATACGGATCCGGGGCGTTTGCTGCGGACTGTGTTGGGCAATCGATAGGGACCTTGCACAACGTCCACGGTCCTTGCCGATTTCGGGTTCCAAAAGCCACCAAACACCAAACAATAGCAAATGGGGACGGGGTGAGTTTGCGTTTCACTCGGATGAGGAGGATGGGGAGGGGGGAGGGTGTGGGGGGCAGGAAACACCGGAACCAGCTGCTAAAGGACCGGCAAAAACATGAGCTCCAGCAGGGCGGCTCGGCGGGTGCTGTGTAGGGGGGTTGGGTGCTTGGTACGGTGCGCATAAAAATCATAATTGATTGTCCCGAACCCGGCGGTAGGCGGTTCCAGTAAGCGCCACCCCCCGCCCCCCCGATATTACCATTTTACAACACCAACCACCCTGGGGAAAGCAAAAACCAGCGCTTCGAGTTTTAAATCCGTGATGACATGTTCTCCGCGGGCAGCGGATGTTGCTCTTCGGGCGGTTTTATCGTCGAAGCCTACAGCTTTTAAGGGCTGGGGTGGGGTGGAATTTTGGGGTGGCGTTGTGGAACTTACAGCCCGTTAGTCCTTTATCGCCAGATGCACGTGAGCCCGCCCGATCAGCTGTGTTATCCTGTCGTGCGATCAGTATCTTCAATCCTAGAGAAGAACCCGCAAATCTTGCGTGACTTCTTCTAGTTCCCCAAGCTGAAAAGCCCCAAGCATCGGAAGGGGGAGCTGAACAAGATCACTAAAATGGTGTTTTTTTAAATTGCTTCGAGGGCTGGAAAAAACCGTTGCGATATCTGATGGGGGTTACTTTGAAGGGGTCGTAATACTAGGGAGTTCATTAAGATTTGCGGGTCGATACCAGAGGCCGCTGCTACGAGTCTAAATTTTTTTTGGAATATTAGTGCACTCTTCAAATGATTCACTTAATTCTATTTTTACAATTTACAGTATCGATGTCACAGTGGTTCTTACAGCGAAAAAAATCAAGTCAAATTCAAATAATATCCACCTTCAATTTGTACATTAAAAGATGGGTTTCTGAGTTAAAACGCGGTCATACTCACGTAATCGTAGAAATCGTAGAAAAAATACAGGATATCGCATTGGAAAATCATCGAATCACTGAAAGAGATTTAGTTGAAGGCCTGAGCAGTATAAACTATTTTTTTACGTAAGTATTAGGTTTCAGAAAGCTGTTTGCAAAATGGAACAAAAATGCATTCGAACGTAACTTTCTCAACAACATTTGTGTTTTTTTTACGAAAGAATGAAGTAGATTTTGTATATTGAATCAGCACTGTGGATGAGACTTGGGTCTATCACTATGATCTTGAATCAAAACAAGGTGGCTAAGGAGTGGTGTGAAGTCTGGTTCTTCGGCCCCAAAACGAGTTCGTGCAGAAATTGCCTAAAAAGATGCATTAGCATCAGTTTTATGGAATGCGAATTGAATTTGGTTAGCGGATTACTTGCAAACTGGAAAAATAATAAATTTTGATTATTGTTGTAACCTTTTAAACCGGAAGAGAAAACTCGTGAAAAAAGATCCTGTTTGCAGATAGAATCCCGGCGCTGATAGAGGGGGTTGGCGCGGGACCAACAACTTCGTCCGTAAAAACGAACTGTTACAGATAGCACCAGGGATAATTGACATTAACAATTGTCTCTGGTGCAGGCCAAGACCGCACAGCGGTTGTAGTGCCAAAGAAGAAGAAGTTTGCAGAAGAAAAACATCCTCTTTCATCAGGGCAATGCATCCTGTCAGAAGAGCATTTTAAAAAAGGCAAAAATCCATGAATTAAAGTGCGAATTCCAAGTGCGAAGGCCCCCTGGTGACTGTCATCTGTTTTCAAACCTAAAAAAGTTGGGCGCGGAAAGCGTTTTTCATCAAATGATGACTTTACAACAACTGTATTGATGTTCAGGGAGACCGTACTGAATAATAAAGTATGTTTCAAACCATTAAAATGTGCCTTTTTATCGAGGCAAAAGACTTATTGAACACCCTAGTAGATATTCATGAACAAATAAATATTTTTTGAAACAACAAAAAAAATCCCAAAACTTTTTGAGCAGACCTCCAAATGTCGAATCCAGAGGCCCTCGGAAACAAATAATACCTCAGACTTGCGGGCTCATGTGCTTAACAATCCCCCCGTTGTCCTGCCGGCTGAATGATTCCGGACAGAGTTTTGGGTGGGGGGGCGCTAAGAGGATCCACGAGGGTACGAGGGGCATGGTGCAAGGGAAACGCATCGGGCACATTTGAAAATTTGCCGCACTCTCTAGCTCACACATTTAGTACCCACGTTTAGTACCCACGTTTAGTACACGTTTAGTACACGAACGCATCCGAGTCTCTCCTCAGTCCGAGCGGGAACGATTCGCTTCGCTATTTGCGTTACCCTCGCCTTCGCTTCTCTCTCTCTCTCTCTCTCGCTCTCTCTCTCTTTCTCTCTCTCTTCGTGTACATTCTAGCATGCAGATGCCGATTGGCATGGAAATCATTGGCAACATCTTCCGGCATCATCGTCGCCACCCGCCGTCCGACAGGAGCAGGAGGTCCAGCCCCAACCTTCCAGCCCCATGAAGCCGCCATCCAAACGTTCGTGGCACAGTGGCCTGGGGGCCCCAAAATCGATTCATTCATTGATTCGTGGTCATCGTGGCCTGCGGCACCTGTTTCGCTTCCTGTTTGCCTTTTGAGCTGTGTTTGTTTATGTTCGTTTTTATTTATTTACTCTCTTTTTACGTAGCTTCGAGGGCAGTAGCATGCGGAGCAGTTATTGCCGACCATAGACATAGACATAGACTTACAGACAAACACGAGGGTGAGAAACTCTGTGGCCCAGTGGCCACCTAGAAATCTTTCGGACGACGCTCTGGGGACACCAGGCACCATCGTCTGTCCGTCGTCAGTGACGCTCGCGAAAGGTGAAGATGGTGTCCATCAGGAAGATGACGCCGTTGATGATGGCGATCGAACCCTTGGTGATCGCCAGGTCCCGGGTGCGCGTCCGGAACGCGTGCTCCCACGCCTGTATGATGAAGACACCGGACGTCAGGAAGCTGCTGCACCCGAGCAGGCTGTAGAAGATGCTCAGCCGACGGTGCAGGTGAGCCTTGATCAAGTATCCTGCAAAGGGATAAGGAGAGAGAGAGTCGATTGGGGCAAAAATAGACAGCGAGAGAGAGAGAGAGTGATGCACATCGCAGTACCTGCCATGATGGTGGTTAGGATCACAATGAAACCACAGAAGGTGCCGGTCGCCAGGAAGCCCGTCACTAGATCGCCATCGTCGAAGCTGTAATAATGCAGCACGGTACACGTGATCGCCAGTGACTGTTGAGCATTGGAGTTGGGGAAAGAGAGTTGTTCAGATCTTGACGGAAGTTGGTTGTGGAAGCACAAGATTGATTGTGAGGGTGGGCCGAAAAAATTACCAGCTCGAGAAACTTGATGACCGACAGCGGGGGGCGATTGTATCCTCGCGGTTCCGACGCCCGTTGGGCCGCGATCGGTGGCAACCCGTGCTGGTGGAGTCTCGGTACCGGAACGGCCGCATTCTCGGGCATTGCACCTCCGTGGTAGTTGTTGAAGTTGATCGTGGTTTGGTGGTTTAGAACTCGCTGCACTTTCGACCGATACCCCCAAGACTTCTCGCACGACTAACTTCCCTGTTGCTGACGATCCCAGACGATCCAGATCGAAACGGTTAACGGTTGGTTCCGTGTTGTCGCTTCGCCTGGTCCTGGATCTAGCTCAATGTGCCGTTGAGTAACTCGACAGACACTCGATAAGCGCCCCCCCCCCCCCTTTAGAGCACCGAAACCTTCACTTCTAATCCCTCTAATGAAACCGATTGCCAGGCGCTTCAGCGGGACTCACCTTGGGCCGGACGGAAGCTGCTGTTCCAGTGTTCCGATTTCGCCACGCGGTCCGTCAGCTATCGCACCGTTCGAGGTGCTCGAGAGAGTTCAAGTGATTCCCGATTCGGAATGCGGGGCGGAAACAGGCCTACTCGTGTGTAATAATCGTTGATGTCTGCAGGCAGGCTGAAGTAGTGGCCAGTAACGCTGGCTGGCGGACTTGAATTTCACAAAACCGGCGGTCTTTCGAAAAACAGTAGCTCAGCATCGCAACATCGCAATCACCATGGCATTAGGAGCGTCGATGATCTATTTTTGAAACCACCGCCGTTAAGTTAATTCAGAACAGAACACCAACCTATTGGTTCATAATTCGGCATGTTTGGCATGGCGATTCCTCCAGGCAGGAGCATGTTGCTAGGAGTAACGGATCTGGTGAGGAGCTACCAGTCAATTCGTCCGATTACAGTCAATTAGGGTCCCACCCCAGGTCTTAAGAATAATGAAATCGTATCGCAAAAGCATCTTTGCTACGCGCTACTAGGCTCTCTGGTTAGGTGTTTCTATGTAGCCTCATAGCAGCCGCCTTGACCTACCTTCCGAGCTTCCTGCGCGTACATTCTTTCGGCCTACACCCGACCCCTACAGAACCCCTAGTCTGAATGGGTTCACCCATGATCTGGTATTCAAAACCGAGTGGATTAGTCACCACGGCCGATGACGAGTTCGGGGCGATGGGCACGTCCACACACGGTAACTTAGACGGCTCGACATGACATCATCGCACCCTCGCACAGTGGGGGAGATTGTATGGGAAAAGTGGGCATATTTGTTAACTTATTTCGTTTTTTTAAGGTTTTTAAACGCCTTAAGTATGCAATCTGCATTACACCACAAAACCAAGTTTGAAGCAAATATCGAATTTCTGCTACGAGCCGAATGCCTTGTGAGTAGCAAAAAGGATATGAAATGATCAAGTAGTTTTACCCACTCCGTTTGTGGGAATTACTTGATGCAAGTAATTATTACCATCCGAAGTATCCAACCCATGAACTATTATTTAAACAATGATAACCCTCATTGGAAGAGAACAAATTTTAGGGCAACTAGTAATGCCCGAATGAATGTGTCTTTTAAATTATTTTCTCTAGAAGATTTTCTTGGTTTGGTTTGCCCTATCTTGTCTAAAACATTTATGCCACGCTTCCTAAACTTCTTCGCCAGCATGAGTCAAAACATTACTAAATCAAATCAAATATAAAGGCCTAAAAGTATATACAATATCTAATTTTGCTGCATTAACTACTTTCTAACAGCTAATGGTTATTAAGATGTTCCTAAGCCTGTCTTTAATTAAATCTTTAATTAAGAACAGTAACCGCACGCTCAGGATCTAAAAATATTCGACGACAAATGTTACCAGAAGTGCCCGAGGTTGTTAAAGATTATTTTATATGAAATACTTAACAAACACTGTAGAAACGTCTACTACTTATGAAGAGGTGAAATACCATACAGAAAGTTGCGGGCTAAAACAATTTTCAACATTTGTGATCACTAATAACACTTAGTTTATCAAAAAAAAAATAGAAAAGGCATAAGACAAACATGTTTGGCATGGCCATTTCATAGGCTACAAAAGACCAGTCGGTTCCGTATCCATCAGGAGATGTTTTCATAAAACAAGCCAGCGGACAGCTGCCGGTCCTAGCGGATGCAAAACATGCTGGAAATAGTTTATTAGTTATCTAAACTTTAATTGTAATGCCTCGTTTAGGCGAAACAACGCGAAACTTGTTTTGCTGCATTACCAAAGTTGCAAAATTGAATTTTTTCGTAGTTTTCTATACGAATTCTGGTAAAGTAGCTGATAAAAATTGATTATAAAGAGCCATTTCCATCACTCTTTCGACTTTGACTGAATGATTTCTCGGAATCTGCACAACATAGAAGGCTAAAAATTCTGATTTGTCACAGATAACTTATCCATTTTAGGGCTAATATGACTAAACCCTCAGTTGACTTATGACCACCTTTTCCCCATAGTGCCTCGGCACCGATCACCCACCTCTTCAGTGTTGGGGCAGCGACGGCATCATCGTCGGACGAAGCAGCCAGACACGCCAGTTACACGCCAATCGCGCCAGCAACCGGTTGTCCGACTCGACGCTACGCATCAGTGAC
Source organism: Anopheles bellator (assembly GCF_943735745.2). Lineage (NCBI taxonomy): Eukaryota > Metazoa > Arthropoda > Insecta > Diptera > Culicidae > Anopheles > Anopheles bellator. Next base: position 889,937 of record NC_071287.1, read on the forward strand.
GTGTTTCCCCAAGCGTGTGCCTGTGTCAGTTCAAGGATACCGTCGAGTGTCTAGCCGTTCAACGTTCAACTTCACCGTCTCAACAACTCAACAGCCAGCCAGTCAGCCAGCCAGCCATGGCCGTCAGCCGATTATCCATTGTGAAGTTCTTGGAGCTGGTTAGTAGCCGCGCGGATCACGGGGATCCACTGAAGTCGGGAACTAGGGGGGGGCACGGTACAGGGCCGAGTAGGGCAGTAGCTTCATCTTCGGGGCCTTCGATTGCACTGCGATCCACAAAAATCGGGTCTCGACCGAGTCCGTTCAAGGCTGTGCCTCGCCATCTGGCCGCTGGCAATCGATCATCTCGCAACCTTGCCACCTTCCGGTTCGGCGAACTTCGCACGAAAACAACTTGAGGCAACTTCGTGTCGATTGTTTACGCGAGCCGCGCCGGGCGAATTGTTTTTGATTATTTGTTCTGTTTTATTGTGCCGGGTGCCGAGACCCAAGACGTCTCGTTTAGTGTTGTGTACCAAAACAGTTACAAAAAGTCGCCGCACAGTTAAACCGCTAAATTAAATTCCCCACGCTTAGCAGAGAGAGCGAGAGAGAGAGAGAGCGAGAGAGAGAGAATTCATCGTACAGTTGACGGTTGTTTTTTTCCCGTCCCATTGTGTGATGCGCTACTGTAAACAGCATCCGGAGACGAGAACATGACATCATCTCCCGCGGGTGGTTCTCGCGGGGGTTTGGACTAAAAATAAAATCCATCAACTCCCCCCACCCCCCTCCACGCCCAAGATGGGTGGTAATCGCGCCCGCTGGCGATGATGTCGTGGTGTTGACACGCGGCGCGTGCGATAGGCGCGGCTTGCCTTGCCTTGCCAGCGTCTTGGCGCTGTCAGCAAACCCGCACGTGGAGTGCATCGCTAAGCAGTTGGCCGCGCGGAATTCAGCGAACTCCCCCCTCCCCCCACCTCTCGCTCACCTTCACATACTTCCCGGCCTGTGGTCGAAGCCGTGTGCAGATACACCGCCGCCCATCCATAGCCCACCGATCGCAGCCAAGTTCGAGGTTATCGCTAGGGCACCGTACACGCTCCGCATCTGGCTAGCTGGTTCACCTTCGGCTTCCGCCTCCCTTTTCCCCCGTCTCCCTGGCAGGCCCTGGCCATCACCTGCGTGGTGCTGCACTACAAAAGTCTCGGCGAGCGCGATGACATCACGAAGCTGCTGACGGCCGGCACGTTCGTTGGCTACAGCGTCATCCTGATCGCACTGTTCGCGGGTGAGTGTCGCTCATCGCTCATCTCCGGCTTCGGCCCTGACCTGGTATTTCGCCGTCCCCCACCACCAACCCCCATTTGCAGGGTATCTGCTGAGCAACCCGCTCAACAAGAAGCTGGACCTGTTCTTCAGTCTGATCGGCTGCGCGATGTTCATCGCGTCCGGCGTGCTGATCCTGAAGGAGTGGGAGAACGCGTGGAGCACCGACACGAAGAAGATCGCCATCACCAAGGGCTCGCTCGCCATCACGAACGGGGTGCTGTTCTTCTTCGACGCCATCTTCACGCTGCGCGACTAATCTCATTGACAACGCCAATCTTGCGGTGTCACTCACGTCACAGTAATCTCATCACCGTCGATCCTCTCCGTGATCTATCTCATGTAAGCGTATTTCATTTGATCGCCTTTGGCACACGGGAACAGCGGGCGGCCCTTCCCCGCCACCGGAAGTGCGTGCGACAGAAGGAGGCTCTGGTTATAACACAAACACTATATACTCCACTATACTATATTATTCGCGCCGCCGGAAGCGCGGTTTACTCGTTTTATTTTTTTTATTTTGTTTTCTACAAATATACTGTGTACCGTTTACCCCGTGGCTTCAGTCGTTTGCGTACTACTCTTGAAAGAACAACGCACGGTGGGGAATTCGTAGTGGAATCTATGGATTTTTCTCATCGTGTCTGTTTTCTTTGCATGTGTTTTGATTAAATTCAACTTTTCCATGTGTAATACATGCGTTCAAATATGATAAAAAAGCCTTTTTCATTATTTTCAGCTTTTTAAACGCCTTAAGCAATCTGCGTAATGCTTCAAAAAATAAAAAATAAAGCACAATCGTAAATTGAATAAATCGTATTGAATTTCTGCTTCAAATCCAATGCTTTATGAGTGTTAAAAAGGATATTAAATGATCGATGAGCTCGCAACAGGAAATTATTATTATCCAACCCATGAACTATTATTTAAACGTTTGATAAAATACTTCATCAGTCTATTTCTTCATCCAACCTTAAATCAATATTATCTACTTGGTCAAATACATGATCAATCGCGAAATCCTCATTAATGGTTAAAAATCCATGATTTAAAAAGTCTTTTACTATATCAGAAAAACTAAGTTTATGGATTTTTCGCTGCCTATAACCGAATGAAATGTACCTAATTTTTGGGTTACAGCAGGTACTTTAAACCAATTATAAAAACAGGGCAACACATACTTGATTGATCCATGATCACTGATAACACTTTTCCAGCCATCTTCATTAAACTGTATTTGAATTTCTGTACTTTTTTTACTCAGGAGGAACGCATTTTTTTTTTCTAGAAACACCCAAACAGATTGACGAGCTCTTTAATCTTGATAACAACCATATTGACTATTTCAAAAAAAAAATTGGAACTGTACGAAGTTGTGGTATATTTACACAGCATCTTTCATTATAACGACTACCTCAAAATGCAGATGCTCCGAAAGAAACACCCATACTGCACCCATGCATCAGGAATTGTTTTTTTAAAGTAAGCCCAACGGACGATGTCGCAGGAATTCGCAAATAAAACTTGCTGGAAATGTTTAAAATTGTCTACATTTTAATTGTAACGTCTCGTATGGGCAACGCGAAACATGTTTTTTCTGCATTACCAAAGTTGATGAATTGTATTTATTCATAGTTTTCTACACTGACTCCCGATCAAAAATATACCAGCAATGTCAAACGTAAACATTTGATTATTTCATATGAAAGAAGGTTTCATTGAAGGATTCGTTTGGTCTATGCTTATAAAAAAAAATGTATTTCAAGTGGCCACCCTCAATGAGGTTGCAGCAACCGGAATGTGGTGAAAATTCCATTCTAGATTATTTTCGTGGAAAAGCCCACGATTTCGCGAATGTTTTCTTATTGAAGCTGATGAAGCAGCGCAGAATTCGAAAGCAGCTCAAGGCACCAATTTCTTTCCCATATCTTGGCCATCGCCTGGCAACGGTACACTAATTTTAGAATGCGACGCCTTCGATACAACTCGCACGCCATTTTTTTAATTTCTTTAAAAAGCCTCGCTCCCTACATTTTTCCCGCTTTCCCGGCCGAGGCCCGCGAATGAAACGATTCAAACGATACGATGGCGCTTTGCTGTCAAGCCTTCGCTACCAGCTACCAGAGGGCGCACCGAACGCACCCCGAACAGATCTCGCGTATAGGTGGCGCTCCGACTCGAGACACAAACCACTATCAAGCGATTCATTATCGTTCGAAAGAAAAGGAGAAACACAAGGATCAAAAGGATGAAAAATAGTCTAATCAGACGATAATTTAGCGTTTAGCGGCTACGGCAATCGTTTCTACATAGAATTGAGCCTTAATTTGTCACTCACGATGTTCCATTCTACGTTTGAATAGCAAAGACATCAACCAGATGAAACGTTTCAGTACCGGAAATTTTTTACCGCAAATTTTGGCACGTTACGGAAAGGCAAATTCGCGTTGATTATTTTGCATGCTTGTAATACAAAAAAAAACTTCAATTGAGTAGTCTTCGATTAGTTTTTCACTACCCAAGGTGTCTGGTCCCAAGGTGTGAATTTACTTCCCAAAACCCCGGCTTCTCGGCCCCCTTCCGGCTGGCTGGCCGGTCGTTGCCAGAGGGACCGGAAGCTGTTACTAGGAATGCAGTGCTTCGGGGTTGCAACAGGAGCAGGACCAGCCGGCAACGGTCAGGATGTGTGCCGTTTGCACCGGTTACTACTACGCACTTCCGTCGGAACCCTCAGCGCACACCGGCCCGGCTTCGCACACGCCACGCACGCGCCATGAGGTTCTCTCTCTCTATTCTTTCCGCGTGTGTTTGTCTCTCTCTCTTTCTCTCTTTCTCTCTGAACAATATAGCTGGCACCAGTGTGGGTGCTGCGAGCGCTCCCTCCTAGGTGTACGTGCGCGATCTAATTTGACGTTGCGATGCGATGTGGATCCAACTCGAATCGATTGCTTGGCCGAAGCCAACCCACAAAAAAAAACACACACACTAATTAATACTAAACCACAATTACTTCCCCTCCCTACCACCCCAAGGCTGAAAGTAGGCCGCACCTTACGATGCTGAATTTTAGCCTTACGAGAACGTTCGAAAGGATGGACGCAGGATGGCGATGAGAGAGAGGCGGAGATCTCACCTCGGGCCAAGCGCCGAGGACATTGACCAACAGCCCACGGGGGTGGCGTCGCTGGGCGCTCGGCAACGGGCGAAGGGGTGCTTGTTTGAGGGGAATTATTTTACACACACGCAGGCGAGCCTGCGATACCGGAAGTAGCGGAAGAAATTCCTAGGGGCGTGTTGGTGTTGGTGAGCAGTAAACCGCCGACCAGGACTACCGTGGCCCGGCATGGCATTACATAAGAGTGGCCAGTGGGGTGGTCCTGGACCATCATTTACACGGAATGAATCCTAACAAAGGGGGCTGGATGTCCTGGCGATGGTGTGCGTAGAACCGCAGCCTGGCCGGCTACAACTAGTTCGGCTTTTTCGACTGAAGGAGTCTGAAGTCTGAAGTCTCCCGCCGGCACCGGCATCGAACTCGATGATCCAAGTCCGGAAGGGGCAGAATCGAGTCCAATCACCGGGCCTAGCACTTACTGTGTAATAAACCGGGGTAATTTCCCGTAGTGGCGAATGGCAGAGCCGTCAAGACTCATAAACGACACAGAGCAGTCCTTTGTAGGACACAGCTACGGGCGAACTGCAGCAGTCCTGTCAAGCTAGAGCTACACTCCGAGGCAAGGAACAAATGCACACCCGTGGCACAGGGTGCGCACGCTCACAGGCGCCGTAGAGGCCTCGTCCTTCGGGCTCGGCCATCCCATTTCTTCGTTCACTCGCAATCAGGCAGAGCCCAGCCCAGCCCTACAGTCGCTCTCACGTGTGTCAGGTGGAGCCACCGGACGTCGCCGTGAGTCGCCAGACGCGAGGAACGCGTAGTTTGATCAGCGTTTGGCCACGATTCACAGGACGATCGATACCGCGCGCCTTGGTACCGATGTCCCCCTGGCAGCAGCACCTGGCAGTCCCGGAAGTCCGTGTGACACCAGCGTGAGCATCCTTGACGAGCATCGGGACGGTCGGACCGGCCCGCTCCGCTAGCAAGGCGCGGCCCAATCCACCCACTGCAAGCCCCCCCCACCCCCCGGTAAGTTACCCCCCCGATAAAGGACGAGAGAGAGAGAGAGCTACCTGTGGGGTTTTTTCAACGGACTGAGCTCCCAACCCAATGGCTGGTCTGGTTTTCCTTGCCTGTGTGTGTGCCCGTGAATGTGTGTGTGTGCGTGTTACGTTACGAAGGACCCGTTCATTGATGTTCCCCGCTCTGGGCGAAGATGGCGCCCCGCGCTGCGCCGAGTCCTTGTCATATGTCACTGGCGTGGGGGCTTCGTGAATTAGTTGCGGTTGGAAAATTTTCCCCGGCCCCCTCCCACCTCCCACGCCAGTCGCGTGGCGTGCCTGTCCTAGAAAAGGATTTCGACCCAACAACGCCTTTGCTTTGAGTGCGGGTGCCGTGTAAGTGTTCCACGCGGAGCGGCGAGAAGTCCCAGAACGAACGGGGGAAACAACATGAAGGGGCAACCACGGGGGGACGCACTAGAAAAACGAGGAATTCTTCAAGACGAAAATCAAGATAAATCTGCTGTCCAGGCAATTGGTTGAGATTCCAGGATAACAAACTGACCGGCGTCCGGAGCAGAAATCACATCTCAACTCACCATCGGGCACCTCCGAAACCGGATGTCACATTGTCTCTGCTCCGTGGCCCCTCGGACCACTCGGGTTGTGATTGCCGGATAAAAAAACCAAATTTTTATTCGACCAGTTCGACACCAGTCGGACCAGTAAACGGCCTCCGGCGTCCTGTCATCAGTACCAGCAGCTGCGATAAGAGAACTAGTTTTTAGGCTTTAGTTTCTCCCTTTTTTCAGCCACGAGCTGTCCGGGAAATAGGCAAAGGGCCGGGGCCCGGTCATTCAACGCCCCGCAGGCTAATCACCGATGGCCTAACCCTAGCGCAGTTACGATACCGCAATCTAACCGAGTTCAAATCGCGTTTCCGGGGTGAAAGATTGCTATCTTCGGATCGCAATCTAGTTGGAGTTCGTGGAATGTAGTTCGCACGGACGCGAAGAATGCAGTTTTATTTCTGGAGCAATTATCAGCGTGGGGGCCGACAGAACTCCAGACAGAACATGTGGTAGTGTTTTGGACCCCTTTGGCGTGGCGGGCGCATTTTCCATCATACTCGGGGTTTCGGGCGGAAGGAACGAAGGAGTTATAATTAGAACCGAGGAGGCGGCCGGAGTGTTGCTATGCGCAGGTAATATGCTCGGCGTGCTAGCTGGACACGTCTAGACAGGTTCTGCTTGGCTGCGCACAGCGCGCCCCCTAAGTGCAGTTTAGCAGTATTTTTAAACCGCATCTCGGACACGGAACTGGCCGCATATTCGGCTTCGGTGCATTTTTGTTTCCCCGGTTTCTACAGAGAGCGAGAGAGAGAGGGAGGAGGGAGGGAGAGAGGGAGAGGGAGAGGAAGAACCATAGAGTTCACCGCACGCTCCATCGGCAGATGCTGCAAATCGGAACTAACGGAAGTAACGGAACTAAGGTACAAGGTGCAGCCGCAGATGAGTCTGCGCACACGAACACACGCACGCCACCACACAACCGAGATCCTTACGGTGTGTCCCGTGTCCCGTGTACTTTCGCTTTTCGCTCTCATTAATTCGCCTCGCCTCCGTGGTTCGTCCGGCGCGACATCCCAACTCGTCCTATCTCTTCGGCCCGGCCCGGCCCGAACGGACGGGGGACGGGAACCAAAAAACGCGAGCCTGATACGCATGCACTCCACGCGCGCACACACGCGCACGCCATGCAGCCGTCCGGCGAAAAGGACCTCTTGCCGACAGGCAGCATGGGCGCATGCCCGTTCGTCGCATGCAAACGGCGTGCATAACAAAAAAAGCCTCTCCTTACGGGAGCCCCGTGACGGCCAAAAGTGTCAGACCACACCGGCCGCTGCTGCTGTGCTGTGCTCCATGCGGGAAAAAAGGTCCTGTTCCGGGTGACTTCCGGTACCGTGAGCCATGGGCTTTTGCATTTTTGGAACTATCGATTACTAGACTACGGTGGCGATGGCGACGTTAACTTTAGTTCAAGAAAGCAAAAGGAAATACGAAGATGAAACGTTTGCCCCAGACAATCAAATATCAACCAAAAACATTAAATAAGATGTGAATATGATTGATTTGGCTGTATTTAGGGATGATTGATACAAGGGACAAATTTTAGGCAAACATATTTAGAACAAGCTAAATTTCTCTTCGGCGAAAATAACATGTGAAAATAATTTTGTTATGTGGTGGTCTTGTATCAACTCGTTTTGACGTTGATTTTTTGCGTCCACAAAGCTTAATATAATGCGTATGACCTTCATTTTCATTTTTTTTATGACTATCATTTTTACCACTAATACTCAAATTAATAACTAAATTACGTTATTAATTGGTTGGCTTGGGATATTTAGAGGATTCTACCATATTTCAAGCTAAAGAAACAGCTTCTTTAATTCTGCATTTTGAATATGAAAACCTGTAATAAATCATGTTATTATTGATCATAAATAAAACAAATGTACTCTTGATGCTTTATGACCGAGCAAAACAGAGGAAATTGGTGTGAAAAACTGAAAACTTCAAGCTTCCAACTCCACTAGATTACATCTGAATCTCATTTTAGTCCTAGAACCTCAATCTAATATTGAACGTCTCAAAAGAGCCATTCCGCTAAACGAAGATGTACTAATATTTTCACACATACTATACAAATGTTCAGGAGCTAAAGTTAATTTCGCCAACCAACTGTACATCAAACGTCACTCTGGGAATTCGAACCCACGACGACGAAGGACTCCCGAGCAAGGCGGGGGGAGCAAGGAAATAAAATTGTAAGTGAAAGGAAAGTCGAAAGCAAGGACGATTTGCAAACACAAAATACACCACACTTCGTTCCAACACTTTCGTGCGTCCCTGTGCGTCACTTTTCACACCTTTCCCGGCGGCGGCGGCGGCTCTCTCTCTCGCTCGCTCGCGTTTTTTTTTTTCCTGTCTCTGTCGCTTTCCACATACGCACATTTTCTCGGGCGCGTGCGTGCGCACGCGCCGAGCACGATTTCGTCCCCTTTTTCCCGTTCGTTCGGCGATTTTTTTTTTCACCCTTTCGCTGTCGTGCGCTCTCTCGCTCTCGCTCTCGCTCGCGCGTCTTGGAAGGTTTGCGTTCTCTTCGGCTCGGATCTTCGGCCGGGATTCTCGGTCGGGTTTTTCGGCATCCCCCAGGCGGCCGACCCCGGCGACGATTGCGCATCGTTTCCACGCATCGCAAAGAGAGCGAGAGAGAGAGAGAGTAAGAAACCGTGAGAGGTGAAAGGTCCCGACGGGGGGTGCGCGGGGGGGGTGTGTACCGCCTTGCTCGGTTTTCGCACGCACGGCCGCGCGATAGTCGAAGTTAGTCCGTCGTCAGCGAGAAGTCCTGCCGCCGTCGTCGTCGTTCGCTCCGTTCTAGAGCCGCGCTGGCTGATCGATTGTGTGCGCGAGTTGTTGATAAAAACCCCGGGCAAAACCCCGTTCGCCCTGTAGTGTCATCACGGTGAAACCCTCCACCCTCTCTCTCGGTACCCTCCGTGTGTTCGGGTCGCCTTCCGCCGCCGCCGTGTGTGTGGTGCATTTACACATATTTTTTATGCTTTTGGTGAGTTTTTTCTCGAGCGAGCTGCTCTGTGGGGGGGGCGGCAAGAAGGGGGGCCCAATTGGCCGCTGGCCGCTGGGGGCAACAACAAACGTATGTACCTGTCGTGTGCGTGAGTGTGTGCTTGTGTGCTTGTGTGACCGGATCCGCTGGACCTCAGCTGCTCAGCAGGACCTGCCAAAAACTTCTGGCCAAAACCGGAAACCGGGTCCTAGGAGCTTGGGACGGGACGCGGGGGGGGGGCGAGTCGAACCCGTTTTTCCGCGCCGAGGGGCCGAGAAAGGGCGAGATGCGCATTGCCCATTGGAGAGATTGATGAAAAACCTCGGCGAAGGGCCGAGGGTCGACGGGCAGAGCCTGAGCGGAGAGAGAGTACAGTGTAGGGTGGGTGTAGGGTAGGGACCAAAATGCTGATGGCGGGCACGTGTGTTCACACATTACTGGTGAGGGTGGGGTGGGGGGTATAAAGAGCGGGGTGTACTTGAAGTAGGGAAAGAAAAAACAGAACGCCTTCTACTAGTTGAAGGCTTCCCCGGAGTGTCCCGCTCGCGGACGAGAGCGAATGCGCAGTACGCAGTTCCGAAAGGCGAGTCCGCACCACTCGTCCTTCCACCGGGCAGTCCAGTCCGGGCACGAGAGGAAGGAAGAGATCAGGATATCGACCGTGAAGTAGTGTGTAGTGTAGAGCGAAGTATTACGAGGCCACGGTTTTTGGTGAAGAAGAGTTGCTAGTGTCCGCGACCCGCGGCCGCGTTCGCGGGGTTGGTCCAGGTTCCGTCACCGATCTTACTAACCCCCTCACATCCCCCACTAACCTTGCGTCCGGTCCAACGTTCCGTTTCGTGTCTTGTTTCAGATATTGGAACTTCGGATGTCATCGACACTTTGGCCGGCGACAGCAAACCGTACCGCGCTACCTATACAAGGCTAAAGGAGGGAGAGAGAGTGAGACAGAGAGAGAGAGAGAGAGTGTGAGATAGGCGGATAACGAGCGAAAGAAAGAGAGAGAGAGAGAGAGAGCGGGTGAGTCTATATGTCCAGTACTGCGTAACCGAAAGTTGGGAAAGCCTGTGGAGGTGTTTGATACTGGACTGCGGACTTCGAGAACGTCACCGAGCAGTTAGCTGAGCGCTAGAGGTCCTTCCCCCCCTCCCCCCCCAAAACCGCCCCCACCACGATAGCACAATATTTATCCGGCGGTGGACACGGAGCAGAAGCGAGAGCCAGAGCCGAACGACGAACAGAGAAAGATCAATTGCTTCCTATTTACAAAATTGAACCCTAGCAAGTGAGTGTAGTGTAGTTTAATCCACGCGACCTGTACAACGCGCGCTCAACGCGGACAACTAGCCGGGGGGCGAAGTCTCCGGAAGCGAGGCCTGTCGGACCTACAAGTGCATCCTCCATCCAATCCCACTTCCAGAGCCGAGGACGACTAGCTATCCCGACTTCCAAGCTAACCAGGACAGTGACACTACTAGCGTACCTTAAAGCACCACAGCAA